>NC_080724.1:3555000-3640000 GCF_019097595.1 Hemibagrus wyckioides
AAAGCTATGACATCATCATCTGGGCTTTCCCAAAAGTGCTTCAAAGGCATCCTAATCTTAGTGTATGTAAACTTCTGACTTCTGTAGAAAAAAATGTGTCCAAAAAATTTCTCCCTCTCTCATTATTCTGGCATTTAGAAAAGAGAAATAATTTTGGTAATCCTAACTGACCTAAAACAGGAAAAGTTTAGTCTGATTTAATGTCAGACAGTGAGAAAAAAGTGGTTATGTGTCTTTTTATACAGTGTAGGGAAACTTCTGGTTTCGACTGTACCTCAGAGCAGCACATGTTAGTCTTCACCCTCACTGGTTGGCAGCTAGTGGGTGGAAATTGGCTAATGACCAAATAAGGGTTTAGAAATGTTTACAAGAACTGGAAAGAACACAAGCAGAAACATCAAAATTAGCCCAATACTAGCTATAAGGCTGAGAAGAAAATATATTAGTAGAAGCAAATAGTGAAACCAAACTAAACATATTGGACAGTAGAACTAATAAACAAGCAAGATAATAAAGAAAATAACCATAAACAATAAGAAACATATAAACATATGAACCTGTATGTACCTTTGACTGAACATAGGTATTAGCATCACAGAGAGCTAGCATGAGCCAGGATGACGGGGGCGAGTATGAAAATCGCTTTGGGATGGGAAAAAGATGTGGAATGTTGGACACTTTATGTACTCAACACTCACAGGAAGATGGACGTGGCTACCTGGTGCTGACGCTGAATGTGAAAAAAATTCACGAACGAGGGACGAGACATCTTATAAATGTCTTATAATTAACCCCTGCTGTGATCTTTATTCATTAAATAGCAAATTCATTAAATAGCAAAAGCTAGTGGTGTTCCATGATGTGCGTTTGATGTCATTTGCCATTGCCTGGGACCCTGCTTATACTTCTGAGGAGTACAAAACCCTTAGTGTTCCTTTCGAGATGATATGACCCACTAGACGCTAGAGGTCATAATATAGTTTGGTTGTTGATCGGCGGATCAGGGTTCAAGCCCCAGCACTGCTTAGCTCCACTATTGGGCAATTGAGCAAGGCCTTTAACCCTCCCTGCGCCAGCGGGGCTGTATCATAGCTGCCCCTGCGCTCTGACCCCGACTTCCTCATCTGGGATACGGAAAGAAAAGAATTCCACTGTGATGTAATGTATGTGCAGCGATAATAAAGGCTTCGTGCCCTCGGTTCAGTTAAGTGTATGTGTAATGGGTCATTTGGGACGTAGCTATAGACTCAAGACTAGGCAAGGTCAGAAAAAAGGCATAACAAGACGAAGCACACGAACACAGGCTTCACACTGAGAGTCTGTTTTCTCACTCTTGTAGACATATGTCAGTATTTGGGGTACAGATCAATCAAGAAATCAATAAACAATAATGCTCATTGAATAAATTGTTTACATTGTGGCAGCTTAGTTGAAGATATTGAGGAAAAATACTGCATACTGTCTCTGTTAGAGTCACTACTATGGGAAGTGCCATTCAAGGACCAGCTCACTACATCTACAGCCTGAGCAGAAAGACAGATAGGGAAGAGGCATTGCTTCTGTGGCTGTGTCTGTTCTGCTGCTGTAATGAATTTCCTGCTCAGGTTTCACCCAACCCTCTCATTGCAGTCCCCCAGACTGATTCCCATTGAAAAAGTCTAGACGGGTTTAAAGGTACAATCAGTTACTTGAAGTCAATAAAATGGTGCGAGGGGAAGAGATTGGACAAATCTTGATTTGCAGACTGAACTCTCTCTGCAAGAAGCATCACATCATCTACCAATTAGGTGAGCACTGGATTAAATTTCCAGGACGTGTTGGCAGAGCCAGGCTTATATTTCTCATTCTGATTAAAAGCATGCCAGCGAGTTTAAAGAGATACATCTCTGAATATCACGAGTATGTTCCATTCTTTGCAAGAATCCACAGTTCAAAAATCGTGTTTACTACAGAATCTTTTTCTCATTTTGAGTAACTGTGAAGTGCTTTTTCAACACTGGTCACTTTGAAGACATGTTTAAGAACCATTATGGATCCGGTCGATAGATTTTTTATTGGAGTTTCTACTAGAAACCCGTTCTGGGATAAAGATCTAATTCTAATTAATTGTTGTTCAATAAGAGATGTATAGACTAGCTGACTAGTTGCTACTGTAGGGGTGCTGAAAAATCGAGGCATTGGGAAAGTGAGGTAGGCTTTATATTACAGTCAAATGGACACTGTGAAAGACTACACTGGTATACATTTCAAAAGTATATCATCAGTTTTATATAACTTTTAGACTTCTCTTAACAGAGTTTAAAAAGGATACACTATATTGCCAAAAGTATTGGGACACCCCTCCAAATCATTGACTTCAGTTGGTGTTTTTTAGGGTTAGGCTTGGCCCCTTAGTTCCAGTAAAAGGAACGCTTAATTCTTCAGCATTCCAAGACATTTTGGACAATTTCATGCTTTGTGGGAACTGTTTGCGGATGACCCCTTCCTGTTCCAACATGACTGTACACCGGTGCACAAAGCAAGGTCCATAAAGACATGGATGAGTGAGTTTGGTGTGGAGGAACTTGACAGAATCCTGACCTCAACCTGATAGAACACCTTTGGGATGAATTAGAGCGGAGACTGTGAGCCAGGTCTTCTCGTCTAACATCAGTGCCTGACCTCACAAATGCGCTTCTAGTGGAATGGTCAAAAAATCCAATAAACACACTCCTAAACCTTGTGGAAAGTCTTCCTAGAAGAGTTTAAGCTGTGTTAGCTGCAAAGAAACCTGTTCTGGGATAAAGATTCAAGTCAAATCCTTTAAACTGTACTTAAGTATTTTAGTCAGCAGGTGACTAAATTCTACCCACAATGCCAATTTGTTTATAGCATGGTCAATCCCTTCATGGGATGATAGACTGCTATTATTTTATAGGCTAACAAAGAATAACTTACCGATTATGATAAAGCTGGATCCTTTTGGTCGTCCTTGCTGCAAACTCGTTTATCAAATTTCAAGTTTTTTTTTATAATTGATAATATCACAAATCTGCATAATCTCTCCTGTGACATAGGTGTTTGTAAGTAGTTCTTGATGAATTTTTTATACCCATTTTTTAAAAAGCTGTAATCTCTTGATGCTGCCGTTACTGGGAAAAGGAAAGAAACCTATGACTTTTATAGCTCATATAATGTTATAGGATTATGTCTTACTTCATAAAAGTAACAGAAACACTGAAATCAATCAGAATGTTTATAATAATAATAATAATAATAATAATAATAATAATAATATTGATAATAATAACAATAACAATTAATAATTATTAATTATAAATTATTATTATTATTGTTATTGTTATTGTTATTGTTATTGTTATTAATAATAATAATAATAATAATAATAATAATATTTCTCCTGGCCACTGGGCCCCTTAGTGGGCAGAGCCTGTGCAGTCATACCAATTGCACCAGCCAAACAACGACCATGGTTATAATATAACCATAAATAACCATAAATATAGTTACATAAAAAGTATAAATAACTATAAATGTAATAAAATAAAAAATTTACATGGGATTAAATGTATGTTGTTTTATCTTACTTTTATTCCGTTAACTCTACAGATTATAGGCTATGCATGGGATGAAACCACTAATCACGATTTTTGTTGTCCTCTAATCTGGGAAAAAAATGGGTTTTTTTGTTTCACCAAGGCATTGAGAATTCTGTCGTGACCAGCGTGGTCCATGCTGTGGGTTGGATGCCAGTATTCAGTCCCACTCATGCCAGCTGACTGAGATGGATGCAAAGTTTTGCTATTAAGATGCTGTTGAGGCTGAAGTTGGATATGGTGCGTCATCTCTCAGGTCATTTTCAACCTGGAAAAAATGGCCAGACTGCTGTCCACAGCAATCACTCCTCTATCCCAGGAAGGCTGCACAGTGAGCTGTGAGGTTCTGTTGATGAGCTTCTGTGTGGCATGCTCTCAGTTCCCAGTTCCAGCTATTTCTATAACTTTTATTGGATGGATTATACATATAGTATATATAATGTCTAAGAGTGGGTGGTGGTAGCTCAAGCAGTAGGCTCTGGGTTGTTGATCAGAAGATTGGGGTTCAAGTCTCAGTACCACCAAGCTGCCACCACTGGGCCCTTGAGCAAGAAACCCCAAACCCCTGCAACCTGGGCCCAAGGGGTGCTGTATTAGGGCTGACCCTGTGTTCTGACCCCAACCCTCCAAGGGGATATGTGAAGAAAGAATTTCACTGTGCAGCAATGTATTCATAATTATTTATTTATTACACAGATTTATTTATTTTTTTTATTATACTAGCAATGTAAAAAGCATTAAATGTGGAAATGTAACTCGTTTGAATCGCTGGTCAACTAGTAAGAATTAATACCCTGTTTATATGCATCTATATGTGTATGTATTGGTCTAAAGTCATGCGTTTTATTCTTCTTTGAAAGAGGCTTGGGGTCAGTTTCCAGTGGTGCATCCTAGCTCAGAATCAAAGCTCGGGTTCAGCGGTAATTCTTTCGTTTACAACCCTGCTGTGTGTTATTAAGCACACAGATGAAGGAACCATAATGAAAGCACAGAATATGACATGGGGCTACATTTGTTTCATCTAAAACTGCACCCTGCATAGTGCACTGTAGTGTTTTGATAGTTTTGCTATTTTACTGTCATCATGGAGAATATCGAGGGCGCTCATGAAAGCCTGCTGTGCATGGCTTAGGATTATTAATGGAAGTCTAGATGGAAGAGAATACTCATTATTTGTATAGTTTGTGTGGAATAGGGTGTACATCACCAGTTTGGACACAGGCATTGATTGTCGGTCCTGGAAACTAGAATACACAGATGCGAATACAGGAACAGGAACCACTTTATCAGGTGAACAGATTGATCAGTGTTTGCGTCATTCTAAACAAAAAAAAAACAGTTTTTCTGCGAAATCAGTTCCATCTTAATGAGTGAGTAGATTCTGTGCAGTAGGGTGTCAGACACGACCGTACTCAACGTCAAGGGTGCAAAATGGGGGGAAATGTTTTCGATTTGAATCCCATTTCCTGCTTTTACATACATTTAGGGACTATGCTGATACAAAATCCAGGAAATAATGAAGTTGATTATAATGATAAATTCTGCCAAAAGAATAGTAGGCTACTAACCACACACACTCCTATAGGCAATTTAGAATTTACATGTTTTTAGGCTGTGGGAGGAAACCGGCGTACCCAGAGTAAACCCACACAGGCATGGGGAGAACATGCAAAGTCCACACAGAAAGGACCCTGCCTGTTCGAACCCGGGATTTGAGCCCAGAACCTTCTTGCTGGGAGACAGCAGTGCTGACCACTAAGCAAGCGTGCTTAGTGAATCAATACACCGCTGTACCTGAAAATGTAAAATAAATAACTTGTTGCCCAGCACGCAGGGGCTTAGAATAGAAAAATCAAAAAGCTAGCAACATTAATTTGTAATTATATGAAAATGTTGATCATTACTTTAATAATTGTCTCTCATGCATAAACAGCCACCCTTAGTTAATGAACAAATTAAAATATTTACATGCCTGGTGCTAATTTTTTGTGCAGCACAAATACCTAAAGTAGATCATTTTTATGCCTCCAACACTGTATTATAGCAGGGTAGGAAGAAACAGATACACTTTCTTTTTATCCATGATGACATTAAAGTCATCTGTTGCTGCTTCTGGCATTTCATCACTGACTGTGCCGCAGCCGCGATAGCTGTTCATTACACCTTTGTAATGAACAGGTAACCTCAGTGAGCGAGTTTTAGAGTGTGCACGCAACTTTCCTGAACGCGGATGATACAGGCGGACTCTCTGTGTCCTGCTCGGTCCTGCTCCTCTGTGGCGATGACGGCGTGCGATTAAAAATCATAACAAACCAATTTAAAAGTGGGGGGGGGGCAAACGGGATTTTGAACATTTTTATACTGATCAGGCATAATATTATGACCACCTGCCTAATATTGTGCTGGTCTGAGTTTTGCTGCCAAAACATCCCTAACCTATCATGCACTGTGTGCCTTCGCTTCCCATGTGCATCCATGACCCTGTTGCCGGTTCACCACTGTTCCTTCCTTGGACCACTTGTAGATACTGACCACTGCAGACCGGGAACACCCCACAAGAGCTGCAGTTTTGGAGATGCTCTGATCCAGTGATCTAGCCATCACAATTTGGCCCTTCATCAAACTCAAAGCTCAAATCCTTACGCTTGTCCATTTTTCCTGCTTCTAACATCAACTTTGAGGACAAAATGTTGACTTGCTGCCTAATATATCCCACCCACTAACAGGTGCCATGATGAGGAGATCATCAGTCTTATTCACTTCATCTCTCACTGCTCAGAATGTTACGGCTGATCGGCGTATACTTAGGTCTTTATGTACAAAGTAGGAGAAAATATCTCAAATATCTTAGCAACTTACACTGTACTCTTACTACATAGAACAATTGAAACAGCACATGGTTGAACAAATAGCAGAAAATGTGTGTGGCTGGTGCTATATGAAGAGTAGATACTACATAAATCCTTACACAGTGTACTGTAAAGCAGCAAGCTTCCCATCATACATTCATAATACATACATCAATAATATATAGCGGATATGCATTTTGTATCAATTGAATGGATATAATCTTACCAATCTCATGTTATGAATTATATATCTGGGTAAATGAGTGTGAATATGGATATGGCAACCAATCACGGGGCAGCAGTTTGAAGTATGGACTCATGCAGAAGCAGGTCAAAAGCTAGTTACCATAAATACCGAAGAGCTGAATGAGGAATGTGTGATCTCAGTAACTTTGACGGTGCCATGGTTGTTGGTTTTCATGCAAAGCAGATGTCCATGGGCTACGACAGCAAAAGACCACATCGGGATCCATTCCTGTCAGTCCGAGACTAGAGAGTGCATGTGTTCACTGTATCTGGACGGTTTAGGATTGGATAAAAAAAACTTTACAGATTCAATGAATATTAATTTAAAGAAGATCTCGACCTCTATCTGCATGATTTTATGCCTTACGCAGGGATTCATTATAAAGTGCACAGTCAGCATATCCTATGTTGTCCTACATATCCCAGAATCCGGTGTCTTAGCCTAGGTACAGCCATATGTGGACACTTCTCTCTCTAGTTTAGGATTGTTGGCATTTAGCATATGCTTAGCACATCTTGCAAAATATTGCCGCCTTTGCAAATACGGTATTGATATGTGGTCCTAGGTTTCTTTCCACTTTAGCGAACTGTTTGTTTTCATCTGTTATCACTGTGCATATGTTTTCCTCATAAACAGTATAGCACATTCATGTACGTCTATGCAGAACATAAATGCACACACACACACACACACACACACAGTGCAGACTGAATTTAAGCACACAAAATCTTGACACATTAAATTGATGAGCCGCTATGGGATAGCTAAGGACACACACACACACACATTTCACAGACCTTCAGCTGACTCATTAAATGTCTATTTAACATCATGCTTTTAAAGCCATATTGCCAGTAGTGACTGGGACATTGCTTGTGTGTAGGTGTGTTTTGACAAATGGTTCAGCATTTTTCCGGTAATGAGAGAAGTTATAGAAATCTCAAGGTAAGATTCAACAGGCCAGTAATGAGGTGTGTGTGTGTGTGTGTGTGTGTGCGTGTGTGTGCATGGCTACATGAATGTCTATGTAGAACAAAGTGTGAAAGATATAAGAAATGAGTTATTAAGAATATAACAGGATGGCAGTGAATAGGCTTTAAGGGGAGAGATGGCGGTGAGTCAGGAATATTGTTCGTCTCCATGCGGGCTAAAGTGTAGGAGCTGCCGTTCAGGTATGACATCTGAGTCCACTAAGTCCACTAAACAGGAGACGGGTTTGGATTGAATGGCAAATAAAATTTCCCCATTTTCAGTCCATAGGCTGCCAAGTCTCATGCCTCACTGGTAAGCCTGGGGTAACTCAGTAAGCTTCTCTCCTCTGGCTGTGGTCCTAGTACATGCTGCAAATAAATGTGGGACTGGAGCAGAAAACCCTTGGGATGAATACCAGAGCAGGTATACTCAGCAATCAGACAAGGGAGCTTCCACTCAATTCATGGACCTTAATAACCATGATCCATGTGATGTTTAGCAAGTTGGTGTATCCTTAAGCAATGAGGTCACAAGAGTGGGAGGAATTAAGAGCAATCTGAGATTAGTTGTAAAGATCATATCAGCAGTCAACACACAAATTCAAAAGCAATAAGACCAGTCTAACTAATGGTAAGCACTGGTCTTGACGCTTAAGGGACTTCCTTCTATGGTGCTAAGGACCTTTTACACCTTCTCCACTGAGATCATCCTGACACAGGATGATTTAAAGACTACACGAAGCAGAATAGGCGAGTCTCTCCAGAGGGTGGTGCGATCACTCGTGTGCACCGTCCACACAGAGCTCCCTGACCTGCACTCTATTTACAGCCAGCGGTGCTGGACCGAGGCCAGGAAGATAGTGAACGCCTTTAGCCATCTGAACAATAGACTCTTCTCTCTGTTGTGGTCAGGGAAGCACTTCCACTCCTTGAAGGCAAACACAGAGAGAATGAGAATGAGTTTCTTCCTACAGTCCTCAACCTGGAGCATAATTAAAACCTGGATTTGCCTACACAAGACACACTTATATCGCACTACAATTGCGCACTTCTGCACTTTATTCACAATAGTCATACTCTTCTACCGCCGGTCTGCATGTTTATATATTTTTCCCATACACTTTCTTCTCTTCTACCTGTATAGTGATTTATTCAATTCTTACGGACATGGACGCACATTTCACTACATAGACACAGTGTCTATCAGTACACACTTCAGAGGCCAGTTCATAACACCGGCTGCAGGAATGGGGACCAAATGAAGTTTAGTGTGATTTAATACATACTTCATGGGAAAGACTGTAGTCATTTCAATAGCAACATCAAATTTGCAGATTATGTCTTTACAGTGTACACCAATCAGCCATAACATTATGAGCACTGAGAGGTGAAGTGAATAAGACTGATGATCTCCTCATCATGGCCCCTGTTAGTGGGTGGGATATATTAGGCAGCAAGTCAACATTTTGTCCTCAAAGTTGATGTTAGAAGCAGGAAAAATGGACAAGTGTAAGGATTTGAGCGAGTTTGACGAAGGGCCAAATTGTGATGGCTAGATGACTGGATCAGAGCATCTCCAAAACTGCAGCTCTTGTGGGGTGTTCCCGGTCTGCAGTGGTCAGTATCTATTAAAAGTGGTCCAAGGAAGGAACAGTGGTGAACCGGCAACGGGGTCATGGCCGGCCAAGGCTCATTGATGCACGTGGGGAGTGAAGGCTGGTCCGTGTGATCCGATCCAACAGACGAGCTACTGTTGATCAAATTGCTGAAGAAGTTAATGCTGGTTCTGATAAAAAAGTGTCAGAATACACAGTGCAGGACGGGTCAGGGTTGTTTTGGTGGCAAAACGGAGACCAACACTATATTAGGCAGGTGGTTATAATGTTATGCCTGATCGGTGAATGTATTCAGCAGTATGTGATGCAGACATCCCTCTCTAGGATGCAGAAATCCTTTGAGGAGGCTGAACCTTTTTCCTTTTATTTCTACTCCACTTCCACTCCTATGTAATCGTACCCAGATAGTCGAAGATGTTGTTTCATCTCATCTTGTTGTAAACTAGCACACGCTTTATTCCCATGTGGTTAGTAGTAATGTAGGTACTTGAAAGTATGCTCAAGGATAGAAAAAGATTCTAGGAGACTTCCATCTCTGTCCTGTTATGCATACTGAGACTCTACAATCCAAACGCAGAGTGTGGAGACACTATTTCCATCTGGGTCTGATGCCAGTCCACCCACATCGTATGTACTGTGTGTGTTCTTTGGACCGTTCATCTTGTAAGTTTTTCTAAATTCAGCTTACATTTTTTTTCTACCCTAAGCAAAAGTAGTATTTGATTACTGATATTAGTAACTAAATGCTGAGATGAAGAAGAACTGGTCTAACTAACTGACAATTTAGTTCGCCTAAAATGATATAGTTGTATAAATCTGAATCAGATATTTACCACCACACACACACACACACACACACACATTTAACCTTCACCAGTTTCTATTTCTGCTATTGGTTTTAAGATGGCTTTTTTCCCCCGTACAAAATAAGACAGAACCTAAGGGACACGTATTAAACAAGCAAGTCGTATAAAAAAGGAAGTGAGTGCATATGCAAAAGTCTTCTCTTTCGTCTCCTCTTTGTCTCAGTGCTGCAATCTTTTACTGCTCTATGCTGTTTAAGACACTTCAGAAGCTCTCGTATACTCTGGGAATTAAAAGTGCTCTTAAAATTTAAGGAGCTTTTTCCACATTACATTTATTCTGCCGACTGAGAGATTCTCGCCAGATGAGAATTTATTGGGCTCGGTTTTCAGTGTGGGAACTCGAGAAGATATGGCATGCTCCTGCTCCTGATGATAGGGTTAGAGAGAAAAAGAAGGAATGACTGTGATGACAGGAACTACGTTGATTAAAGGAAGGAAAGTGCAGACATAAACTTTTGCCACCATGCATCAACAGTGCCTGACTAATGGTCTTTAGTGATGTGCCTCATTCAACTGCAGATTTACAGCACCCCTCATTACACACACACACTCTCTCACTCTCTTTCACATACATGCACTCAGACACACGCACACACACACACACACACACATTCTGCTGCCTTGAATTATTAACGATCCACATTAAATCGTGTAAATGTTTGTTCTTTCTTGTTTCCTCTATTAACTATGACCAGCATTCCTGGAGATGTGTCAAAGCCTAGCAATGGCTTCTATTATTACTCAATTACCCTTGTGTGTTATGAACACCATTACCTTCGCTGTTACAGCAGGGGAGCTTTAAATGGGGAATAAGTGTCATTCCTAATGACAAACATGCTTAACCAACACCTAGGGTGTGTGTGCACATTTTTCCTTCAGTGATATACCTAGTTTAATAAGTCCATCCTAATGGGCTTGTATTTATGCGTGTTTTATTAGGACGAGCGTGTACGTCTGCGGAGTTAATAATACATAGAGGAATTTTGTTTGAATGGTTTGGGACGTCGGCTAAAAGAGCTAAAAAAAGACTGTGGAGTTAGTTCACAAATATAGTGCGGTAAATTCTTTGACTTAATAATATTGTCTAGTTCACTATGCACTAGAGCTGTTCCTATCTGAGATGATAGACAGAGAAAGATCTTTTTCAGGCTTTAATAAGAAGTCTCCTTGAGAGCCTGTCTCCTCACTAAGCTTGTATCTGAAACTCTAATGGCGTGCAGGTGAATAATTGTGCTGATTGATGGCAATATTCACTGACGCTAAGCCGCAGAGCTCTATAAAGGAACAGATTTTGGCTCTGATTCTTTGTCAGAGAAATCCATTGTCTCTTTCCGTACCCTGTCTGGCTTGTCAATTACAGACTAATGCTTGGCTAGACATGCTATTTAAAGGAGTGTCAATTGTATTCTTTTGATCAAGAGACATTTTCAGGTGTTATAAAAGTGTGGTGATTGGGGAAGAACTGAACAAATACTGTCACGTTACACACTGCGCTCGTTGTTACCCTCGGATATTTGAATGGACTTCATTTTAAATGGACTTAATTTGATATGAAATACGATTTTATATAAACACCTCATGTTTGTCTTACTGTCCTTGTGAGGAACTATTAACACATTAAATGAAATCATGCTACCCTGCACCCAATGCGGCGTTCAGACATGCAGTGACTACTACTACTTGTTACAATTCAGCACTGTAAATACACTATATTGCCAAAAGTTTTGGGACACCCCTCCAAATCATTGAATTCAGGTGTTGTGTTTCAGGGGTTTGACTCTGCCTCTTAAGTCCAGTGAAAGGAACTCTTAATGCTTCAGCTTCATACCAAGACCTTTTGGACAATTTCATGCTCTTTGTGGGAACAGTTTGGGGATGACCCCTTCCTGTTCCAACGTGACTGCACACCAGTGTACAAAGCAAGGTCCATAAAGACATGGATGAGTGAGTTTGGTGTGGAGGAACTTCACAGAGTCCTGACCTCAGTGCCATAGAACACCTTTGGGATGAATTAGAGTGGGGACTGCAAGCCAGACCTTCTCATCCAACATCAGTGCCTGACCTCACAAATGCTCTTCTAGAGGAACGGTCAAAAACCTTGTGGAAAGCCTTCCCAGAAGAGTTGACGCTGTTATCGCTGCAAAGGGCGGGATAACTCCATATTACATTCATGTGCATGTAAAGGCAGACGTCCCAAAACGTTTGGCAATATAGTGTAAGTCCGAGAATGAAGTCATTATTCTGCAAAGAATATCTAAGGAATGTATTTTTTTTTAGCAATTATATTAGCTAACCAAATGTGGAAGTGAGTCCAGTGTCTCCTTTATGGTTGCCCTACTGTTGCTTTATCTAGAGCAGATTATATAGTCAATGGTGAGACGAGGTAGGTGAGACCATCCTCATGTCTAATAGCTTCTGTCTATTGATTTTATCATGATGCATGGTGCACAGAGGAATAGTTAAAAATTCCCATAAACACACTCCTAAACCTTGTGGAAAGCCTTCCCAGAAGAGTTGACGCTCTTATAGCTGCAATGGGTGGGACAACTCCATATTACATTCATGTGAATGTATAGGCGGACGTCCCAAAACTTTTGGCAACATAGTGTTCAAACAAGTTGAAAAAGAAGCAGTGTGTGCTCTTTGCCGTAGATCGTCTGCACTCTACTGTCTTCACTCCACTGGTAGTCCATATTAACTCCATATTTGCATAAAGTTCAACTTTTCTCAACTTTGCCACATTGCTGGACACGCCCACATCTGGTCACCAAAAGATGCTGGCGCTCATGTCGCCGAAAGTCACCAGCTCTCACTGATAAATTGCTTTGTTGCTGTTTGGGTGGACATGGCATAAGTGTGAGAGTGTGTGTGTGTGTGTGTGAGAGAGAGAGAGAGATAGAGAGAGAGAGAGAAAGAAAACTACACAACTTAGCCCTTAGTAATGAAAGAGGAGCATCATGGGTGGGGTGGGGTGGGTTGTGGTTTGGCAATATAGTTTACATCAAAAAACATGCATAAGTATTTACCCCATCTTCTACACAACTCCTAAATTAGTTGCCATTATTTGAATGGACTCCACCTCTGTCCAATTAAAATATCACATGATATCAGTATACATACACCTGTTCCTGGAACGTCCCCAAATAGCTGTGCCGGTCACCCTGAGAACTGGTCAGGGTTACTCAAGATGGATGGTGTAAAATCCAGGGCAATCATATAAGAAAACCTGTTCCAGTCTGCAACAGATTTGAAACTGGGGCGAAGGTTCACTTTTCAACAGGACAGAGATGCGAAGAATCCTGCAAAAATTCTGAAAAAGTGTCCAGCACTATGTTCCATAGAACATATAGAGATGATACATAAAATCTTATACTCAGATGCTGATGGGTTTCCTGTATCGGCATTCTGGGATTCATTTCCAGGTGTGCCAGATGTTGTAGTGATGTCATATACAGTGATGTCCCTCCAGGATTTTGCGATCACTGAAATGAACATAAAATCAAGCAAACTCAGCACAAACCAGATTTGGGCCAAGGTGCATCATGTGACATTATTACAACACACATTCAGCCAAAGCTCTCTTCGATTCATGAAACATGAGTACAGCTCTCATAGACAGAAATGACATATCTTTCTTCACTGGTATGAGTTTAGTAGAAGAATCCTGTGCTTGCAAACTACTTTGGGGAAAAATGCCACAAGCAGAATCAAGCATTTTTGTTCATAAATCCAGCTACAAGCACAATAAAAAAGAGTTTATGTTTGATAGAGACTGAGCAATAATTATTTCAACCTAAATTAAATGATCATCTATTCTCAGTATAGTTCTAGGTGTAGATTATTTCACTGTTATCTGGAGTCACGGTCTATAAACTGCTTATTGGACAGTCTATAAACTTTGCTTCTTCCCATTTTGAAAGTAGGTACTATGAGGCCATAATGAGAGCTGATCATTACCAAGGCTTCTGCATGAACAGTATTGTAAGAATGGTTAGCTTTAATAGCTTTATTTATTCCATTTATTTCATTTCAATTTCCTTCTCGAATCAAATACAAGATCACTGCATTAAAGGTCTGCAGTGGTCAGTATCTATCAAAAGTATCCTTTAAGAACGGGACTTAAAGGCTGCTAATATCTTGGTGCCAGATACCACAGCACACCTTCAGAGATCTAGTGGAGTCCATGCCTCGATGGGTCAGGGCTGTTTTGGCAACAAAAGGGGGACCAACACAATATTAGGCAGGTGGTCATAATGTTATGCCTGATTGGTGTATGTTTTATATTGGGGGATGTGGTAGCTTAGTGGTTTATCCCAGGTCCACCAAGCTGCCACTGCTGGGCCCCTGAGCAAGGCCCTTAACAACACACCTTCAGGGATCTAGTGGAGTCCATGCCTTAATGGGTCAGGGCTGTTTTGGCAACAAAAGGGGGACCAACACAATATTAAGCAGGTGGTCATAATGCTATGCCTGAGGTTGTGAATTTAATTCTCAGGTCCACCAAGCTGCCACTGCTGGGCCCCTGAGCAAGGCACTTAACCCTCAACTACTCAGCTGGCAAATATAATGAGATAAAATATAAATTGCTCTGGATTAGGGCGTCTGTCAAACGCCTTTTTATGTGTAATTGAAATAAAAAAAAATACCTCTGTTCAGTACAAAGCTCTGCAATCACACCCTGACATAAACACAACTACAAAACAACCCAGATGTTAAACTGTAGAATTTTATAAAGAGAGAGTTTTATAGGCAATTATTCACACTTAAAATAGAAAATTTAACATCGTCCCCCATTTGGGCATTTTTGGAAAAAAAAGCCTGTCTAATTAAGAGAAAATAAAACAGCTCTTTGTCACGACAGTTGAACTAAACAGCTATAAGTATAACTACTCAAAAGTGTGGAATCATTGTTATCAACAATATAAAATTCATTTGCTTGCAGAAACCTCTACAGAACAATGCTCTGGTGGAATGCTGTCGATGATTCCATTGTCTGGGAAAGCTGAGTTGTGCTGAAGATTTACAATGTGTGAAAAGTGCTGATTAAATCATGATCTGGAGAAATGATTATACATGACCAGGCATAACATTATGACCACCTGCCTAATATTGTGTTGGTCTCCCTTTTTGCTGCCAAAACAGCCCTGACCCGTCCTGCACTGTGTATTCTGAGACCTTTCTATCAGAACCAGCATTAACTTCTTCAGCAGTTTGATCAACAGTAGCTCGTCTGTTGGATCGGATCACACGGGCCAGCCTTCGCTCCCCACGTGCATCAATGAGCCTTGGCCGTCCATGACCCTGTTCACCACTGTTCCTTCCTTGGAGCACTTTTGATAGATACTGACCACTGCAGACCGGGAACACCCCACAAGAGCTGCAGTTTTGGAGATGCTCTGATCCAGTCATCTTAGCCATCACAATTTGTCCCTTCCTCAAACTTAAAGCTCAAATCCTTACACTTGTCCATTTTTTCTGCTTCTAACACATCAGCTTTGAGGACAAAATGTTGACTTGCTGCCTAATATATCCCACCCACTAACAGGTGCCATCAGTCTTATTAACTTCACCTCTCGGTGGTCATAATGTTATGCCTGATCGGTGTACATTCTATATCTTGTTTAATACCGGACACAAAATTAGCTTGTGATTAAGGAGAAACCATTTTCTAAAAAATATATACTGTATATTATAGCAGAACAATTGAAATAGCTTTAAGCTCTCATATACCAGCTACAAAAACAGAAATGATATAAATAAGTGATTTTGTTGCATTCATTTTAGATTTATTACCATTTTACAGCATATATTGTAACATTTGATTTTCTGATGGAAGATGATGATGATGATGATGAGTCTTCTCTAAGCTTCGCTAGCTGGCAAACTGTTCTATGGTTATAAGTAGATTATAAATAATTTGTTTATTGGTTAAATATGGTAATTTTATTGGTAATTTATTGATTCCTTGGAAAATGGTCTTCTATAAGACAAGTTTGAGTTAGTTTAAGCTTTATTTGGAAGACAAACTACAGGGATTGCAGGATGCATGAAGGGCATGAGGAGAGAAAGGAGGCATAAGACCCAGATAATTCCCAGATAGATAATTCTTCTTTTTCTCATCTTCAACTGTCCAAACAATACAGTTTGACCTGTTTGTGGCAGGAAGATGTGAAGATGCATGCTCAGTATCTTCTGGTGTCCCAGTGACCTGATTAGGCCGGTGGTGGCTCAAGTGATTATGGTGGTGGCACAAGGCTATGGGTCACTGACCGGAAGATCAGGGTTCAAGCCCTAGCACTGCCAAGCTACCACCGTTGGGCCCTTGAGCAAGGCCCCCAACCCACCCTGCTCCAGGGGTGCTGCATCATGACTAGCCCTGTGCTCCCCAACCCTCCAAGAAGAAAGAATTTCACTGTGCAGTAATGTATATGTGACAAATAAAAACAACTCAATTCATTCTAGAACAATAAGATCTTAAGACATCTCTATATACAGCGATCAACCATAACACTATGACCACTGACCGGTGGTCTGTGAGTGTAATTTCTAACACTGAATCTAAAGTATCTGAAACATAAATTAAATATAGATTTCCAGCAAAGTAATGAACTAATCCATTCATTCATCTTTTAGTAAACACTTTAGATTTTTCTAAGATGGAAATACAGTACACGTTGGACTCCAGTCTCTTACCGGACGCTGTAAATACGCTCATTCACAGGAGCAGTTTCACGGTAGAAAAATCACAGACTGGGATGTTTTTCAGGAGGTGGGAGAAAGAAAGAAAAAAAACAGAGGAAACCCACATCAACGCAGCGGGAACTAAATTCCAGTCAAACTGGGGACTCTGGAGCTGTGAAGCTGCCTGCTGTGTCACCCTGAAACCCTGGACATACTGAAAATACTGAAAACTATGAAAACTTCTACTAGACAATAACAATTGTGTAGCATTGTACAAGTCTGCTCTCTCTCTCTCTTTCTTTCTATCTCTCTCATTCTATCTCTCTTTCTCTGTCTCTCTCTCTATCTCTTTCACTCTTTCACCCCCCCTCTATCTCTCTTTCTCTTCACCCCCGTCTCTCTCTCTCTCTCACCCGCCCCTTTCTCTCTCTCTTTCTCCTCACCCCCCTCTCTGTCTGTCTCTCTCTATCTGTCTCTCTGCCTCTATCCACCCCCCCTCTCTTTCTCTCACTCTCACTCCCCCCCTTTCTCTCTCTCTTTCTCCTCACCCCCCCTCTCTCTGTCTCTCTACCTCTATCCACCCCCCCTCTCTTTCTCTCACTCTCACTCCCCCCCTTTCTCTCTCTCTTTCTCCTCACCCCCCTCTCTGTCTGTCTCTCTCTATCTGTCTCTCTACCTCTATCCAGCCCCCCCCCTTCTCTTCCCTATATTTTTGTTTAAGAATTGATTTTTAAAATGCTTTGACTGAACATTGAGCCCATACAAAAATGTAACCAAGTACCCAATTTGATCTAGTCTCCAAAGCAGGAAACAGGAAATGACATCGGACTGGGACAAAGCCTTTGTTTTTTTTTGAGAACCAGTGAAACAGGGTTAATTTTCCATGCACATATTACTGAATTATTAAGATATAGACCATCTAGAATTAAAAAAAATCCTAAGCTTTAGCTTGATTTATAAATGTTGTGTGCTTAAATCACCATTAACACACACACACACACATTTTGTCTCTCTCTCTCTCTCTCTCTCTCTCTCTCTGTGTCAGTTTTCTCTGGCTAATTAAACACTACAGCTCACAGAGAGATCTTATCTGAGATGAGAGGCTTGGTGAAATGCATTGATCGCCAGCCCTCCTCTCTCTCTCTCTCTCTCCTATTTTTTCCCTCTCTCCCTCATCCTTTTGATTGATAGATCTCTGTATTTTCCAATATGAGTGATGGTGGCAGTTAGCAGCTGTAAGTATGAAAAAAGAGAGCGCTCTGTAAATAAGACTGTCAGACTGCCCATATGTGAAAGCCCAGAGAGAGAGAGAGAGAGAGAGAGAGAGAGATGTAAGAATATTTATCTTAATAGCGCTTTCACCTCCAACCGAAGAGTGCTTTATGACCCAAACATTGGCTTTTAGTGATATAATTCAGCTCATGCTGTAGTTCCATTAGAAGCCAATGGTCATTTTCAGTAGCCTTATAAAAAATCACTAATCTCGAACTATATTTATTATTTAACAGCAGTCTATGGAACCAGCCTCATATTGTCATGGAAACCTGGAGGTCAGACTGGAGGATGACATGGAGGGCTGAAGAGAGAGAGAGAGAGAGAGAGAGAGAGAGAAAACATAGAATGTCATATTTCACATTATATCTATGTAAGAATACAGGTTACTGTCCATGTGTTTTACATGTTCTCCCCGTGATAAATTGCCCCTGGGTGTGTGTGTGTGTGCATGTGTGTGTGTGTGTGTCTGGTGCCCTGCAAAAAGACTAGCATCCCATCTGGACTGAATTCTCCCGCCTTGAGCTCAGTGTTCCCAAAACAACCCTCCTGATTAGGATAAGCAGCGACTGCTTGATGGATGTGAACGAATAAATGAATGAAAGTTGCTAGAAATCTGGTCTATCAGTTAGTAAGAAGTTAGAATTCAGAATGTACTAGAACCTACACGACTGGAGGTGTCTGTAGGTGGAGTCAGGACACGAGTCCCTATTCACCATATGGTGCACTACATGGGTTTTCGGGTTGTCCAGTCATCCATGCGCCTGTATGAATGTTCGAATGTCAGAATCAAGGTCACAGCAAGGTCAGATATTTTGAAAGTTTTAGCTGTTTGAAGTATGTTTCAGGGCATTTCTGGTATCTAAATGAGTAATGTGGTGGAGACATCCCCATCCATGCCAAATCGAGTTTTTGTACCATATTTTCTTTAGTGACCAAATCATATTTCCAGGACAGTGCTCTATATTAGTACACATAGTCTGTGGTGGAAAGAGAAAAGCTTCTGTAATCATAATTCACTTGAGTATGAGTAACGTATGAGTAAATACACTATGTTGCCAAAAGTTTTGGGACACCCCTCCAAATCATTGAATTCAGGTGTTGTTTTCCAGGGGTTGGGCTCGGCCCCATAGTTCCAGTGAAAGGAATTCTTAATGCTTCAGCTTCATACCAAGACATTTTGGACAATTTCATGCTTTGTGGGAACAGTTTGGGGATGACCCCTTCCTGTTCCAACATGACTGCACACCAGTGCACAAAGCAAGGTCCATAAAGACATGGAGGAGTGAGTCCTGACTTCAACCCCATAGAACACCTTTGGGATGAATTAGAACGGAGAATGTGAGCCGGACCTTCCCTTCCAACATCAGTGCCTGACCTCACAAATGCTCTTCTAGAGGAACGGTCAAAAACCTTGTGGAAAGCCTTCCCAGAAGAGTTGACGCTGTTATAGCTGCAAAGGGCGGGATAACTCCATATTACATTCATGTGCATGTAAAGGCAGACGTCCCAAAACGTATGGCAATATAGTGTACGTCCGAGAATGAAGTCATTATTCTGCAAAGAATATCTAAGGAATGTATTTTTTTTAGCAATTATATTAGCTAAAAAAATACATTCCTTCCAAATACATTCCTTCCAAAAAATACAATGCTACATTCCAAATGTGGAAGTGAGTCCAGTGTCTCCTTTATGGTTGCCCTACTGTTGCTTTATCTAGAGCAGATTAAATAGTAAATGGTGAGACGAGGTAGGTGAGACCATCCTCATGTCTAATAGCTTCTGTCTATTGATTTTATCATGATGCATGGTGCACATGCTAAATGTGAGAAGGCGCATAATGTAAACACCTGAGCCTATATGCACAGGAATGACTATTCATATGCTAGTGTCACTGTGTAACGCACATCTCTAATGAGATAAGAGAAAATTTGCACCCTGCATGTAGATTTGTTCCAGAGCAGAGGCTTTGTTGAACGAATCGATACATCCCGCAAGCGCTGGCTGGAAACTAAAGAACTCATACATTATATAGAAAAAGCACATTATGCTCTTAACTCAGCCGAAATCTCGCCTCTGAATTCACAGAGTTTAGCAAAAACTTTTGAAATGGTCCTAGCGTGAGTCACTGTTTACCAACCCAGTTTTTTCAGTCACTTGTTGATGCCTTCTTAAAAGCTGTCATTCTCCATGGAAAACAGAATCTGCAAGCATGACTGGCAGGCAGGCTGAATGGTAGAAAGCAGAGATGGATGGATAGCAGGATTGTTTTATGACATTTATCCTCAGAGCCAGTCTGAGATGGATTGACAAGGAAATAAAGGGATAGAATTGTATTTATTCAATGAAAAGTCATTTCCTTTTGGATTGTGGCTGCTCTCTCTCTCTCTTTCTCTCTCTCACTATCTCTCTTCCTCACTTTCTCTCTCTCTCTCTCTCTCTCTCTCTCTCTCTCTCTCTCTCTTTCTCTTTCATTGTCTTTCTTATATACAGTATATATCAGATCAGTTAAGATATTTATTCAGATTTCTATGAAAGCCTTTAAAAGAACAAAGATGCCTTCTAAATTTATGAAATTAATGAAATGTTCATAACTACAGTATTAAAATAATGACTATATGGAGAAGGAAATAGTAAACAAAACATGTAAAAGTACACAGATCAGGCATATAACACTGATGATCTCCTCATCAAGGCACCTGTTAGTGGGTGGGATATATTAGGCAGCAAGTCAACATTTTGTCCTCAAAGTTGATGTGTTAGAAGCAGGAAAAATGGACCAGTGTAAGGATTTGAGCGAGTTTGACGAAGGGCCAAATAGTGATGGCTAGACCACTGGATCAGAGCATCTCCAAAACTGCAGCTCTTGTGGGGTGTTCCCGGTCTGCAGTGGTCAGTATCTATCAAAACTAGTTTAGTAGTCATTTAAGTCCTTTTAGTCCTGTATGTATCCCATCCGATGGAGGCCCCACCTCACAACTTAGAGGACTTAAAGGATCTTGGTACCAGATACCACAGCACACCTTCAGGGATCTAGTGAAGTGCATGCTTCAAGGGGTCAGGGCTGTTTTGGCAGCAAAAGAGGGACTAACACAATATTAGGTAGGTGGTCATAATGTTCGATTGGTGTACAATAATAATTTCAATCATAATTTCTGTACATATATATATATATATATATATATATATATATATATATATATATATATATATATATATATGTGTGTATATCAGGTACACTACTGCTCAGAATTGCATAGAGGAGCAGAGGAGTACAAAAAGGTTAGGAAATAAAAGGAAGGAATTGCACTTTTCCCATTTTGCAGCTGCACATTTCCTCTATCTATCCAATAAATTCACTATCACCTGTCTGCTTTGGCTTGTGTGCCAGTGCACTGAGTCCTCTCCCTTCCTCCAGGCTATAGAGGTTAAGATGTGTACTTTAAACTCACATTATTGGCCTGCACACAATAAACAACTTGTCTACAGTGAATGTCTTAATAAAACTGGATCTATAGCAGTTATTGATTTTAGATTTGTCGAAAAATAAACTGGGTGATTAACTTTTGCAGCTGCTTCTTATTTTCTGTGAGGTATTTGTATTAAACAATGTAGAAAAAAATTGTGCAGAGAATAATTTAGTCTTATCATAAATGCGGCGGGAAAATTTATATACATATATATACCGATCAGCCATAACATTAAAACCACCGACAGGTGACGTGAATAACACTGACATCATGTGCTGAAAGTTCGGCTTGGTCCACTTCTTATTAACACATACCCATTGTATGCACTTTTGGTGAGAGACACGGATCAGCATGGGCATTCTGCAGCCTCAGAGCCCCATACACATCAAGCTGTGAAGCACTGTGTGTTCTGACACCTTTCTATCAGAGCCAGCATTCACTTATTTCAACAATTTGTGCTACAGTAGCTCTTCGGACCAGATGGGCTAGCCTTCGCTCCCAACACGTATCAGAGAGCCTTGAGGTACTAACCACTGCATACCAGGACCACCTCAGAATAGACCTGCTGTTTTGGAGATTTTAGTTTTATTCATCTAACCATCACAATCTGACCCAAGTAAGAGAAGCTCAGATCTGTACGCTTGCCCATTTTGCCTGCTTCCAGCACATCAAGAACTGACTCTTCACTTGTTACCTAATATATCCCATGCCACTGTAATGATATAATCATTCACTTCACCTGTCAATGGTCGTTATGTTATGATCTGGTGTACTGATCTACTGGTCAAGTCTCCATGACCCAGAGTTGGGATTTGGTAGTATTTTATTTAAATGCAGTACTTATCTATAGCTTGTCCCTGACTCAGTCTGTTATAGTGTTTAAACAATAAACAGAGAGAGATGAGGATGGGTGATCCGAGCACACAGAGTAGAATCAGTGAGCACTAAGATATGGATGCTTCCTTTGCATGTCTACACATTCCGGTATCAGTATTGACGAGTTCAGAAAAACGTTGTCAGTGCATCTTACTGTATATCTAGTTTTCTTAAAGCAGATTTCTGTGGAGAATTTGACTATAAAGCCATGTGAATAGAGACTGCACCATCTCGGTTAGTGCAAAACATCTTGAGCGCGGTAAACGTTATCAATTCAGTGCTTAAGTAGGAGCTTACTGTCTTATCATTCGAGTAATAGATCACGCTATTATTGTGAATAATGCCTGAATGAGTGTTTACTCAGTCAGTTGATTGCAGTTCTTTGTATCATGTACGACACACAAGCTAGCAATTTTTCATTCCCTAACTTTTTTTAACTTTTATCTTAGAATGCAGGACCATATGGAAATTAAGGATGGAATTCGTACTTGTTAATATGCCTCTACAGGAGCATGCACCGAGCTTCTTCAGCTTCTGCAGAAACATTCTTCTCCTAAAATGATCAGGCCCAAATATTTTTCAAGGCTAAGACTTGCCTGCCCAATCCAATACTCGATGCATTTCGCATGCTAAAAATACTACAAGCTAAAAGCCCCCAAAATAAAAGCAGAAAGCTTTGCAGCACAGTTTTTGGCCATGACACAGATGCCAGTAATATCTCTCTTTTTTTTCTCTCTCTCTCTCTCGCACAAACTGATATACAGTAGCCTGAACATCTTGCTAATTTGGCACTGACATGGCTGGTGGGACACTACAGGGGGTGGGATAAAATTCACACTGGTCCGTAATTGTGTTTACATTACTGCCGGCTGAAATGCTCTCTTTGCACAAGGCAAATTTTTTTCTCTGACTTCGAGCAAAAACCATTAAAGGCCCAAATCATTTCTTACAATGCAGGGCTGTGGTTCCTGCAGGCACAAATGTTATTTTTCTGGTATAATGAGATGTACAGAGCGAAGAATGAGATTGCGACAGGTAAAATATAAAAGTCAGGTTACTTACAAACGAGTTCTTTTGTTTTCTTGTGCTCTTTTGTGTGTGTTCACTAGTAGGGACGACGCCCACCTTTAAAGCTTCTTTATCATGTCAGTAGATATTTAAAAGATATCTAATGAATGTCAATGTTTCAACATGAGTAGCTGAATGAGTCCAGATTAAAAGCACTGTATGATTCCAGATCTTGTTAAGGAGTTTCCAGATTTGTGATTAAAACATAATCACAAAGGATGGACATTCCATGCACGATGGTTTTCAGACGGGGACAAAGTGTACTCTAGAAACAAATAACCAGAGGGGCTGCAAACATTCATCTTATTGCCGAGATTCGAGTTCTGACGATGCCACAGCCATCTGTGCCGAGGAGTACAAGAGAGCTTGTCTCTTTGAGTTGCTACGGTGACATTGTTCTCTCTCTCCTGTCTCCTGTCAATCAGAGCAACAATCATTGGGCATCTGTGAGTTATGCATTAAGGATAGTTGGTGATTTCATACTCTCCAGTCCAATTCGTCAATGCATTCTTTAGCTTTAAATACTTTGAGTCCAGAAAATCTCAGGTAATCACCAGGCTGACCTTCATATCTAGTGGCTCAAGGTTGTGGTTCATACGCTGCAGAGTCCAGATGTTTACGAACATATGGAAGGTAGCAGCAATTCAGTAAGTCAGGGCCAACTGCAGACAAAACGAAATAGAATTGAATAATTGGAGGACATTGGGAAGACTTTTGGAACTTTGCTGAAGCTCTTTAGAAGAAAAGTTCGAGCCAGAAACTGCCATAGACAGCCAGCCCAACTGACCGTGCCTGGTTCACTTATACAGCCGTGGATGAACTTCTGCAGCTGACCACAAGCTGCTTCCATTATCTGTTCGTTCCAGTCATCTCCTACAGAAAACTGGAAGAGTGTCAGACCTGTGTGTCAGAGTTCTAGGTGTAATCCGTCCAAGGTGCAAAGTAGTTTCATTTATGCTACAGTATAAGCGAAGAAACCAGATGTCCTGATTTAGTTTACTCAGCCTGCTTGTGTGTTTTAGTGTGAAATCAATGAAATTGTTTAGGAGAGCCTACGAATCTTTGCAGGTCTTTGTGCAAGCTTAGTTCATTCTTTCACTTTTTCCTTAGAATTCTGTAGCTCTTGTGTGCTTAAGATAAGATAAGATAAGATAAGATAAGATAAAATAAGATAAGATAAGATAAGATAAGATAAGATAAGATAAGATAAGATAAGATAAGATAAAATAAGATAAGATAAGATAAGATAAGATAAGATAAGATAAGATAAGATAAGATAAGATAAGATAAGATATTCCTTTATTCGTCCCAAAACAGGGAATTTTGCTTTGCTACAGCAGCATAGAGATAGCAGCTAAAGAAAAAGATCATATGAAGGCAAGGTGACAAAGTTATGAAGAAGACTTAACATAAAAGATCATAAAAGGACATAAAAGCTATCTATTATTTAAAAAAAAATAGAAAGGACAATAATAATAATAGTAATAATAATAATAATAATAATAATAATTTATTTATTTATTTGTTTGTTTGTTTGTTTTAATTTTAATTTTAATTTTAATTTTAATTTTAATTTTAATTTTAATTTTAATTTTTTATAAATCTGTTTATAAAATATAGTATACCTACCAGATATTTGGACTTCTCTATATTTCATGAGGGTACTGACCAAACCACACACTTGTAGGAAAGAGGACTCCTCTAATGTACCTCTAATGGAACCCATAAAGGTTCTCTGTACCTCCTTATAACAAACCACAAAAAGTCCCTAGAACCAGAGTGTTATTAGCCAACAAAATATGCACTGTGGAGGTCCAGTTTAGTGACGTCTTATAGAACAGCAGGAAATAAAGGGTTAATGCAAAGTAAATGACTTCAGACCCCTGTACTTGATGCAGAGGAAGAGAATGCTTTCTTTTGTTTCTACAAATACTGTAAGAACCTAGTAGGTGCTAGACATAGAAATGTTTATGAGCGCTTATAACCTTAGAACAAACAGGTGTCTTAATGGTTTCTTGTACACTTATGTCCAGCTCTTCTATAGAGGTTCACCTCAGATATTTTAGTAGAAATCCATTAAAAAAGGGTTCTGTATAGAACCTTTAAGAGATCCTTTTATAGTGTGTGTGATGCATGCATCTATGATGTGTCTCTCAGGTAGAGACAGGGTGTATGTTGTATATTGTATTGTGTGGAGGTGAGGCTCCTGGGTACAGGTTCTTGGCACAGTTCTGTGGTCTCTAGGGAGGTAATTGTGTTGCTTTACTGTTACTGAAAAGCTGAAAGGACAAATCTTGGTATTCAGCAGGGAGAGGTGATTTCTGTAGAAGGTAAAAAGCTTGCATGAGTGGCTTGACTAGGAGAGCTAAACAGGTGGATTCATACTGAGGACCATGCCAGTAATTTTCCTTCACTCCATGAGATGATGACAGGTGAACAGCCCAGTGTGGAGATTGAGGGCAATGGGGTTCTTCTGTATTTTCCATAGCCAGATTGAATAAGCAAAGGCCAAGGAAACAGGAGATGTGTAACTGTTTAGAGAGGTTGCTGTCAATCAAAAAAAAATTTATATTTATTTATTCATTTATTTTTTTGCTGACTGCTGACTGAGTCTCCTATTCCTCCTGAACTTCTGCTTTTTCTTCACAGCAGAATACATCACCGATGATGATGATGATAATGATGATGATGATGATGATGATGATATCAATAATGACAATATTGATGATGGTGATGATGATGACAATGGTGATTATGAACATGATGATGGTGGTGAGGATGATACCGATGATAATGATGATACTGATGATGATGACAATACTGATGATGGTGATGATGACAATATTGACGATGATGATGATGATGATAGTGATAATAATGGTGATGATGATGGTGATGATCATGATGATGATGATGATGATATCAATAATGACAATATTGATGATGGTGATGATGATGACAATGGTGATTATGAACATGATGATGGTGGTGAGGATGATACCGATGATAATGATGATACTGATGATGATGACAATACTGATGATGGTGATGATGACAATATTGACGATGATGATGATGATGATAGTGATAATAATGGTGATGATGATGGTGATGATCATGATGATGATGATGATGATGATGACAATGATGATAATGATGGTGATGATAATCGTGATGGTTATGATGATGATGATGATGATGGTGATGATGAAGATAGTGATGATGATGATAATAATGATGATGATGATGACAATGATGGTGATGATGATGATGATGATGAAGATAGTGAAGATGATGATACTGAGAATGATGATACCTATGATGATGATAATGGTGATGGTGATGATGATAATAATGATGATGATGATGATGATGATGACAATGATGATACCGATGATGATAGTGATGATGATGATAATAATGATGATGATGATGATGATTATGATGATTATGGTGATGATGATAATAATGATGATGATGATAATAATGGTGATGATAATGGTGATGATGATGATGATGATACCAATGATGATGATGATGGTAATGATGATGGTGATGATGATGATGAGGATGACAATAATGATGATGGCGATGATGATGATGACTTCATGATGGTGATGATAACGATAATTGTGATGATGATGATGATGATGATGATGATGACTTCATGATGGTGATGATAACGATAATTATGATGATGATGATGATGATGATGATGGTGATGATGATGATGATAATGATGGTGATGATGATGATGATGATGATGATGATGATGATAATGATGGTGATGATGATGACGACTTGATGATGATGATGATAACATTGGGAGCATGAAACTGTCCAAAATGTCTTGGTATGAAGCTGAAGCATTAAGAGTTCCTTTCACCGGAACTGAGGGGCCGAGCCCAACCCCTGAAAAACAACACCTGAATTCAATGATTTGGAGGGGTGTCCCAAAACTTTTGCCAACATGATGTACTCATGAATTGACTTTAATATACTACAAAGTAAAATGTTCTGTGAAAACAGTCTGAGAAATTGAAGCTTTATTAGCATTAGCTATGCACACAAGGTAAATGGATGAGATTGTTTACCTTTCTCTTATTGCCTCAGAGTCTCATGATTTTTATTTATTTATAAAAAAAAAAAAAAAAAGGGCAGAAAATTAAACGGCTAAATCGGGTGTGAAGTCTGAGGCAGGCTTTCTTCCTGTTTCCTCGTCGTCCTTAATTTTTTAATTCTCTCGACTTTTCGGTTCCTCAACGTAAAAGACGTCCTCCGAGTTGCGCATCACTTCCACATCCATACAGGATACAGTACTTAATTGTCTCTTTTTTTTCTCCCATAAACATGTAGATCTATGTTTAAATATTTTCAGGCTTATTAACAGCTTTCAGACTTGCCTTGGCAAAAAGCAGCCCCTCTTCAGAAAAAGAACTTGCGTCTTCAAAATTCGAAGCCCAGCATCGTCGCCCTGTGTGTTTTATATGGCGGTGTAAATGTACGAGTAATTACTGGGTAGTGCACATTATGATTGGCTACATTCTATGTCCAATTTGCCGTATTATGAACGTGATTAGCTATATTGTGTGAGTATCATGTCTCTGATGAGAAGTATTCTGTGTGGTGGTGTTAGGGATGAGCGTGCACTGCCAGGAAGCTCCTTCTGTTTGCTTTATTTCTGCTGTGAAGCCGGCTGTTCACAGACTCATTTGCACCTGCCATATTTAGTGTCATTCAAAAGACCATAGGTTGGAATCGCTGCTCTCTGACTCGACTGCATGCTTTTTTTGTTAGTTTTATTGCCCTTAAAGAAATGATCCTTGCGTAATGTGTGCCCTATTGGATTTGTCTGAGAAAAGGAGTGCCACAAGGCACCTAATTATAAATAGAATGAGGATTAGTTTGGTGTCTTTTAATGGTCACATTGTTGAGATACTAATGACATTTGGAGAGAGATGTCCCCCTCCCTGCCTGTAAAGGGAACATGGACATGCAGGTGGCATAGCTGGTAATGAGTCTCTCTCTCTCTCTCTCTCTCTCTCTCTCTCTCTGTAATGGTGTGTAATGGGAGGATGTCTGCATGCCGTTAGCAGCACATTTATTCTCATTAGAGGTGAATGATGATGATGATGATTGCTTTGTCAGAATCAAGATGACTTGAGTAGTGAAGGGAAAGTGTGAAAGAGATTGTTCTAGAGGCCTGGTGTCTAGTAGTGAGAGACAGACACGTTACAGTGAGATTCAAGAACATGTAAAGGAGTAGAAGGGAGTGTGTGTGTGTGTGTTCTTGCTATTAACATATTTTGACACATCAACTTTCTAAGCATTTTCTCTAGCACTTTTCTCTGGAACCTATCCTATGGGACTCAGTGTGCCAACCCACCACAGGGCACAATCACACACACACACACACACACATAATTTCAGAGATGCCACTCAACCTACATTGCATGTCTTTGGCCTGGGGGAGGAAACTGAAATACCCAGAGGAAACCCCTGAAGCACAGAGAGAAGGTGCAAACACACACACACACACACACGGTAGAGACAGGAATGAAACCCCTAACGCTGGAGGTGTGAGGGAAATGTGCAAGCCCCTAAGCCAACATGCCTCCACATATCTACTTTCATAAAATGTAAATATATTTGAAGAAAATTACATGGACACATCATTATTTACTTTACTTTACTTACTTTTATACATTAACTCTGGGTCTGCCATAAAGATCATGTTTGTCATTAACCCTGTCTGTTTCTCTGTCTCTCTGTTTGTTTGTCTGTCTGTTTGTCTGTCTGTCTTTCTGTCTGTCTGTTTGTCTGTCTGTATCTCTGTCTGTTTGTCTGTTTCCCTGTCTGTCTCTCTGTTTGTCTGTCTGTCTGTCTCTCTGTTTGTCTGTCTCTTAGTTTCTTTGTCTGTTTCTCTGTCTGCCTGTCTGTTTCCCTGTCTGTTTGTCTGTCTCCCTGTCTGTTTCTCTGTCTGTCTGTCTGTCTGTCTGTCTGTTTTTGTCTTTCTGTTTGTCTGTCTGTTTGTCTGTCTCTCTGTTTGTCTGTCTGTTTGTCTGTCTCTCTGTCTGTCTCTTTGTCTGTCTGTCTGTCTGTTTCTCTGACTGTCTCTCTATTTGTCTGTCTGTTTGTCTGTCTCTCTGATTCTCTGTCTATCTGTCTCTCAGTCTGTATCTCTGTCTGACTGTCTGTTTGTCTGTCTCTCTGTCTGTCACATCATTATCTGAAGCGAAAAAATAGCTTACATGCTCTGTACAGAATGCTTAAGTAACCTGATAAGACAGTAATTACAAGAAATTTAGCCAGTAGAAGAAAAGTGACAGAATTAATCAGCATTCATCTCCCAAGCAATGTAAGTGTGAACGTAAATCAGTGAAGTGAATAAATGCTGTGAGTTACTTTTTCTTCAGGTGGTGAGACAGAGACTGATGCGGATGGTGCTGATAATCAAAGTGATAACTCATTTCACACCGTATAAACAAATTTAATATTACAGTATGAAAAAAATTCTTTAATTAGATTTTTTTCTGAATCATGACCAGTCATCAAAGCGTGTCATTTTCAGAAGTATATATATATAGTATAAATATCAAAATTTGAATGGTGACACATACACTATATTGTTTAGGAGTGTGTTTATGGGAATGTTTGACCATTCCTCTAGAAGGTCATTTGTGAGGTCAGGCACTGATGTTGGATGAGAAGGTCTGGCTCACAGTCTCCGCTCTAATTCATCCCAAAGCAAGTCAGGTTCCTCCACACCACACTCATGTGTATATAAGCATATCATATATATCCTACCCTAATCACTCTCTCTCTCTTACACACACACACACACACACACACACACTCAAACTACAAAACATCAGTTAAACAAAAGAGTTAAATTAAACAGCAGAGAAAACAAGAGTGACTCCAAGAAAAGAACCACATGTAGAAACATCACCTGATGTAGCCCAATCCATGACAGGACACATACACACACACACACACACACACACACTCCCATACACACTGGTAGGAAATGTTTGCGACTTGTCCTGTTTTTTTTTAAATGCTCACATTTGCATAAATAATCATGCCACATGATCCATAGCAAACAAAACACAACACAGTAGAGAGTCAGGCATTCACTGCAGTAATAATAAAAAAGAACTTTTAACCAGCAGCACAAAGCATCATCGCAAAGAGTCTTCTCCCTGGAGATCATCAGCTCTTTATGATCAGAGAAAGATGGCCAAAAGGTGCAGATGCAGAGCTTTTGTGGTTCTGGCACTCTGGCACTCGCTCCTCTTCTGTGCTGAGAGATGTATGAGTGCAGAAGTGGAACCAGCAGTGATATCTATACAAAAATAACAGAGCTATACACACACACACACACACACATACATAAACACACACATAAACAGACAGACAATCTGACTGTCTGTTTTCCTCTCTGTCTGTCGTCTGACTGTCTGTCTGTCTGTCTGTCTCTCTCCCTGTCGGTCTGTTTGTCTGTCCGTATTTCTGTCTGTTTGTCTGTTTTCCTCTCTGTCTGTTTGTCTGTTTGTTTGTCTTTCTGACTCTGTCTGTTTGTCTGTCTGTCATCTGTCTGTTTGTCTGTCTGTTTTGTCATCTGTTTGTTTGTTTGTCTTTCTGTTTGTCTGTTTTTTCTCTCTCTTTGTCTGACTGTCTGTCTGTCTCTATCTGTCTGCTTGTCTGTCTGTCTGTATCTCTGTCTGTCTGTCTGTTTGTCTGTCTGTCACACACACACACACACATACACTAATTACTAGCCATTAAGGCATACTGTAATGATTTAGCAAGATTAACGTAGGTGAATCCATATCATTCGGGACTGCATGCTACTTTCTTACATTAAACTTGGAAGGGTTTTTTTTTCTTTCTTTTTTTTGGAATCCAGGATAATTACCCTCATTTAGTTAAACCCACACTCATAATTTATACTGGAACACTTCTTTCTGGTTCTTTCTCTTCCCAGTCCAGTGGTAATCAATCCCAATTAACTCAATTGTACCATTTTATGGCAATATCATAAAATACTTCAAATGATCACTCAGATCAAGTTTTCAAGAATGTTGCCCATTTTAGCTTCAAAATGCATTCTAGAGATTGTTTTGTGCTCTGTGTTTATCCAGAGTGTCTTACTTTTACACTATACTGCCAAAGGTTTTGGGACACCCCTCCAAATCATTGTATTCAGGCGTTGTTTTTCAGGGGTTGGGTTCGGCCCCTTAGTTCCAGTGAAAGGAACTCTTAATGCTTCAGCTTCATACCAAGACATTTTGGACAATTTCATGCTTTGTGGGAACAGTTTAGGGATGACCCCTTCCTGTTCCAACATGACTGCACACCAGTGTACAAAGCAAGGTCCATAAAGACATGGATGAGGGAGTTTGGTGTGGAGGAACTTGACTGTCCTGCACAGATTCCTGACCTCAATCTGATAGAACACCTTTGGGATGAATTAGAGCGGAGACTGCGAGCCAGACCTTCTTGTTCAACATCAGTGCCTGACCTCACAAATGCGATTCTAGAGGAATGGTCAAAAATTCTCATAAACACACTCCTAAGCCTTGTGGAAAGCCTTCTCAGAAGAGTTGAAGCTGTTAAAGCTGCAAAGGGCGGGACAACTCCATATTACATTCATGTGCATGTAAAGGTAGACGTCCCAAAACTTTTGGCAATACCACGTAACTATATCTTGCTCAAGCGCCCAGCAGTGGCAGCTCGGTGGTCCACAGATTTGAACTTATAACCACCCAAGCAGTGCTCCACTGCTTTAACCACTGAGCTACCATGATTTTGTGAGCCATCCATGCACATGGGCCATGCTAATCTTTTCTGTATTGTTCCAATTTTAGTATATGTGCTGCCCCAGGAAGACTGGATAAACATCGGAAAACCCCGGAGGTAGAAATGCCAGCACTCTGTTTATGTGTGTGTGTGTGTGTTTGTGTGTTTGTGTGTGTGTGTGTGTGTGTGTGGGATGTAACTGGATACAGATTCTGTCCTGAACAGATATAAATACAGATATGAAAAGAAGATAAAATATATTAGTTTTTGTTTTTTAAGCTTGACAGAATATTCACAGGGCATCTGATTAAGACGAGCCGGATGTTAGTTTCATGCCACGCCTTATTTAAGTGATATGTCAGCTTAAATAAAGAGTACAGTACTACATGAACCTGCAGCTGTCCTTAGTAATATGCTGCTCCAGATCACTGTGGGTTAAATGATGCTACTAGTTTGCTTATCCTTCCATTTTCTGTACTGCTTATCCTACACAGAGTCACATGGAGCCTGGAGTCGATCCCAGGGGACACGGGCAAACCCTGGACGGGATGCAAACCCATTACAGGGCACAATCTAACAAACACACACACACACACACAGTGCTGGCATTTCTACCTCCGGGGTTTTCCAATGTTTATCCAGTGTTCCTAGGGGGGATTATTTTTAGGCTTGAGACTCTTGGTTTAAGCCTGAACCACTGTGACTATAAAGCTTAATGCATATTTGGAGCACAGTACAGCTACAGATTAACAGATAGGCTATCAGATTATCAGGTAGTGGCATTACGTTATATTATATACGTTATATATTATTACATTTTATATATATATACTAATGGTTTACTTTTCCACTGTTATACACTATACTGGCAAAAGTCTGCCTTTACATGCACATGAATGTAATATGGAGTTGTCCCGCCCTTTGCAGCTATAACAGCTTCAACTCTGGAATTCTGGGAATGCTTTCCACAAGGTTTAGGAGTGTGTTTATGGGAATTTTTGACCATTCCTCTAGAAGCACATTTGTGTGGTCAGTCACTGATGTTGGATGAGAAGGTCTGGCTCACAGTCTCTGCTCTAATTCATCCCAAAGGTGTTCTATGGGGTTGAGGTCAGGACTCTGTGCAGGCCAGTCAAGTTCCTCCACACCAAACTCACTCATCCATGTCTTTATGGACCTTGCTTTGTGCACTGATGTACAGTCATGTTGGAACAGGAAGGGGTCATCCCCAAACTGTTCCCACAAAGAGCATGAAATTGTCCAAAATGTCTTGGTATGAAGCTGAAGCATTAAGAGTTCCTTTCACTGGAACTAAGGGGCCGAGCCCAACCCCTGAAAAACAAAATCCTGAATTCAATGAGCAAAACTTTTGGCAATATAGTGTATGTATAGTATGTTATTTTGAGCACAGTATTAGCATTTAAATACTCAAATTTCCAATAACACATTATTATTGACATTATTTCCTATAAAATACATGTAGAGTTCCAGTACGATTCCATACAATGTTTTTTTAATTAATTTGCTGAATGTATGAATATGAAAGATGGAAAGAAACATGTTTTGATGATAGACTTCATCAGTAAATGGTTTACACCTAAGGGGGTAAGGGGCTAGCATGGTGCTCCTGGGATTCAAACACACAACCTTCTACTCAGTAGCCCAACACCTTAACCACTGAGTTACCACTTCCGCTAGCTTGTTGGCTGTTTATAGAGTAAACAAAAGTGGACTGGCCAAAAAGTGTTACTGCAAGTTCATCTCTCTTCCTTGGTGTCTGATAAGCTCTGGAACCAGAGCTCCACTCATTAAGATGATTAATGCTCGCTCAAAACCCCACCACCTAGAGCTCTCTCTCTCTCTCTCTTTCTCTTTCTCTCTCTCTCTCTCTCTCACACACACATTAGGTACTTGAAAGCAGTTTAGGTGGCTCTCAGAACACTACTCTAACTGGCACGCTGTCTGTAAGTGGAAGCTCATTAACTTGCCAAAATGCCACTAATTAGACCAAACAAGCCTTAGTGCAGACGCTACACAAATTCCCGATGGGAATAGACATGTGCCACCTAGTTCAGCAAAAAAAAAGGCTCTGTGTGTATTAATCTTCTAGTCATTTAATAATTCAACCTTTCAGCCTTTATAACTAGTTTATTCACTCATGTTCTCTAATTTACTGTCACTCACACTCGTTAATCTTCTTAGTAACATTTTCTAAGCATATGCCCAAATATCCACACTATCAACTCTTTCTCTTCTATTTAGGAATAGAAATGTTCTGGCACCTTTTATGGTTTGCTAAAGGAGTGGTACAATATGAAAATATCCAAAAGCAAGGGGTGATTAGTGGATCTGAGTAACTGGGGATAGATAATCTATAATATTATCAGAACAATTTTACATAGTTATAATAACATGATAACAGTAGGAATACAGTTTAACAAGGCTCAACTATAAATCCATAAAAATGAGAAATGAGAGAGAGAGAGAGAGAGAGAAAGACTGTGTAAGGGAGAGAGAGAAAGAGTAAGAGAGACTGTAAGAGAGAAAGACTGTATAAGAGAGAGAGAGAGAGAGAGAGAGAGAGAGAGAGAGAGACTGTGTAAGAGAGAGAGAGCGACTGTGTTGTGTGTGTGTGAGAGAGAGAGGTTTCTGAAGTACCTGAAGTTAGTACCGAGTACCAACTGATAGACCACTGCCTTCAAACGGTCCTCGGGGTATTTGTGCTTGTCTGTTTAGAATGTTAAAGGTTTCTATTTATAATTCCCGTTAATTCCCATGGAAAGTTTCCAGCCTTGAAAATTCCCGGAATTTTGCAACCCTAGATCAGATGTCCTCATACGTTTGGCTGGTATTAATATTCTGTCTGTCAATTTGAGTTGAAGGTTGAACAGTAGCTCAGTACTAATGCAAGCTAAACTGTTCGACTCAGGGTAAAATATCAAGGTCTGGTTAATCTAGTGAGAAAAAATACGCATCAGTTGTGAAACATTGAGGTACAGGCAATGTTGTGGTTCTCTCTCTCTCTCTCTCTCGCCATTTTCTGTGAGTCATTCCACTCCCAGTCCTTGTCTCATTGTCTTTCCAACCCTCATTTTAATGTTTAATTGATGTTCTGTGGTTTGAAACTCAAAGCTTTGGAAGCAAAGACCCACTACTTTGTGTAGGAGAACCATGTACTCGGTGTCCCAGAATTCTCTTTGATCGGGTCAAACTGAAACAACACATTTGCTATTGTTACACCACTTTCACACGATGAGGTTGCCTGTTCTCACACCCTCCCTCTCTCTCTCTCACACACACACACACACACACTGTCTGCATATCAAACAATGGACACAGCCAAGCTCGAATACACGTGTGGTCAGGATTTAAATTAGCTATTAGCTATCCAGGTAGTCTGCTAAAAGATGACAGAGGACATGATGGGATTGCACCTGAAGACTATACACACACAACCAAGACGTAATGACTGCAAACAGCCAAGAAGGTGAAATTATACACATTCAGAGCCATCACGCTCCACTACAACAACATCGTCAGGATCAATAACGTCTAATTAAAATGCTGATAAGGCTTTCTGCTACAGCCATCAGGCTAGATTTGCTTCCGTGGCACCACCACTGTTATGACTCACGGCTGAAAACTGTATAGCGAAAGGCTATAAAAATGGGTCCCTGCGAGAGATCGGCCCTGGGAAAATAGATCACTGAAAGTTTGCTTGTATTTCCGTCACTGTAACCACTTCAAACCACTTATGCCTTTAGATAAGGAGAGCCTTAATGAGGATTGCAATCTCTTCATCTAGATAAAGAAAGTGGCTGCTTAGAGCCTGTCTGAGGCTTGTGAACACACACACACACACTTTAGATCAATGATTTGTCTATTTCAAATGTGAAATGTTCTTGTTCTTAGGCCATTTCCTTATAGCTAAACCTAAACACAGTCTTCTGCGACAAGACAAATACATGGGCCAGAATTCTTCCCACTGCAGAGGGCATGGGATACTGCATCTACTGCAGCTTTTCAGATAAAGCAGGAGCCCGAAGCTGGTTCAACATTAGAGAGAGAGAGAGAAAGAAAGAGAAAGAGAGAGAGAGAGAGAGAGAGATCTTCTGCTCATTCCCTCGGCATCAAAAATGGATGATTTTCAGTTTCGCTATCAATTGCATGTTGGTGTGTGTTTGAATGGATGTATAAGATCCACCATAAAACATCTCTTTGTGCTGCTATCATCCCTGTTCCTACACTGTAACCTGATTTATCCTAATAACTGAATATGTGTACATTATTTGGATGAATGGATGCGTTCTAAACAGTACAAATACAGGTATGGATATATTCCCAAAAATGGAAGGGGCTAGGAATAACAATAGGCTTAACATTATGACCACCCGCCTAATGCCAGAACCCCGCATGCACTGTGTATTCTGACACCTTTCTATCAGAACCAGCATTAACGTCTTCAGTAATCTGAGCAACAGTAGCTCTGTTGGATCGGATCACACGGGCCAGCCTTCGCTCCCCACGTGAATCAATGAGCCTATGACCACTGATGCAAAAGAGAGAGACAAGCCGTTATTTAAAGCGGTTGAGCGCTGTATTTATTCAAATCATGATTGTTAATCCAGGGTTTAGGAATGTACATTGGGAAATGTCAGATTATGAATACACAGGATTAACTGTTAATCCAGGAGCAGTGTGAAACATGAAACAAGATAACCCAGGATTCTGTTTACAACGAGGTGTGTAAAGCCCTAGTGGATATTTTGATTAACACACACACGCACGCACACACACACACACACACACACACACAAAAATAAACTGAGATGCAGAATTATGGAAGATTATTTTCAGCTAGCTGTGGAGTGGGAGGAGCAGCTGGTGAACCTGACAGCAGTGATTGGTTATAAAGTATACTGATTCAGGAACATGTCCTACTTAAAAAGGTCACATTCACCCGTAAGCTCACTATCAGACTACCATCTTCCAGCGGCAACCAAAGGAGGATGGGTTACTTTTGTTGTGGTTTCTTCTTTATGGCCTCTCAGGGCTTTGTTCCTTATCTGTGTCATCATTGACTTGCATATTATGAGGCTAGATCTGGATTGCTTTTGAAAAGGCTGTAAAAGAAAGCCTTTTTGCTTATGTATGTGTGTGTGTGTGTGTGTGTGTAGGTACATTCACACGCTGTACCTGGGTGTGCAGAACCACTGGTATCGCCACTGCTACTGGCGCCTGATGTTTGAGACGGCCGATGTGAACATGCTGAGGCTGCTGGAGGCTTTCCTGAAGAGCGCACCACAGCTCGTCCTGCAGCTCAGCATCATGATCCACAGCAAACACATCCTGCCCCTGCAGGGTGAGTGCACACACACACACACACACACACACACACATACTTCACCCGCAGTATGAATGCACATAGACTGCCTTCACATATGCAATTTTCAGCTGGGGCTGCATCTTGGCATCATGATCCATCACAGCCTGCAGGGTGAATACAAACACACACACACACACACACACTCTACACATGCACCATCCTCCAATATCCAATCCTCCAATATCATGATTCCTATCAAACATGAGATGAGATGGTTTGCTGTGAAAGAGCTATGAGGAGGTTGGAGGAGATATGAAGAGCCAGAAGTCACAAAAAAAAAAAGAAAAGAAAAAGAAGGGGTAAAAGGGGGGGGGGTGATTCAAGAGAGGAGGCAGAGAAATTATGAAAGAACTGGTACAGATGTGTGTTCCTTATTATAATTGATGCCTCTCTCTCCCTCTTTCTCTGTCTCTCTACGTGTGTGTGTGTGTGTGCTATACCTGTGAAACCACTAATACGTGCAGCAGGATATAATGTCTCATTCTGTCAAAAGGAAAATAGGGATCTGGACCATTTATCAGAAAGCACATTGGTGTTCATCGCATAAAATCAACCCTAAAATCAAAAATCATCAGTTTTCTTAATCATCAACACTGCAAAAAAAACATGAAAATATCTCTAATATTTCTCATTATGGGATTATTATCTTACAAAATATATAAGCGCATTAGTCCCGGACACATGTATTCAAATTTATTTAAATATCAAATTAGCTGCTCATTGTGAAACCTTCCAAGCTTGAAATATCAAGAAATAAGCTTTAATAACCGTATATGTGTTCATAATAAATCGAATAAAAGCATAGTTGCCTTAATTCAGGATGTTTATGCTTGTTAAAATGTTTCCGCTGCAGTTTCAGCATCTTTTTTGGATCTAGAAAGTATTGTATTTTGAGCACACCATTTTAACTTTTTTTTTTTTTTTTTTTTTTACCAGTACGTTGGCGACACTTATGGGACGTTTTCAATCTGTATAAACAAGCGAATTATTTTATCGCCACAAGTCTGATATAAAAGTCAGGACTCTGTTGGCTTTCAGTGTGAGATGTTTTTTTAAATAAGCTTAGTGGTTGAAGATACATACTTTGGGCATCTCAGAGAGCAGAAACAAGTTTGATGTCACCATTTACTTTAAAGACTTGTTTTCTTTACAAATTTCTAAGTATATTTTGCCCCTAGTAGGCAAGGTAAAAAAACAGAAATGCTTACTAAAATCTACGCTAACAATGTGAGTGTCTACTTTCATATGACCCATGAACCATCACTGTGGAGTGTGACATGATGAAGAAATTCAATTCTGATCACAGACACAACAAAAAAGGTCGTTTTTTGACCTCTGGTTGAAAGCAACAATAACCTAAAAAATGTTTAATTCTAGACAAATAAAATCAATCTCAATATAATCAGTAGTATAGTAGGTAGAGCAGGAGCCTCCTGGTGGTCCAGTGGCAGGATCCCACACGTTCTCATTGTCAGGGCCCGGGCAGAGAGCTAACCCAGCCACTGAAGATTTAACTCTCAGTGGTGGTCCCAAGCCCGGATTAAATGGGAGGTTTGTGTCAGGAAGGGCATCCGGTGTAAAACCTGTGCCAAATCCAAACATGCAGACCAAATGATCTGCTGTGGCAACCCCAAACAGGGAGCAGCCGAAAGAAGAAGAACAACATAGTAGGTAGAGCAGATTAATTAATAACAATATGAAGAAGAACTGAGGGCAAGAAGCCTTTATTGTCGCCACATATACATTATAGTACAGTGGAATTCTTTTCTTCACGTATCTCAGCTGAGGAAGTTGGGGTCAGAGTGCAGGGGCAGCTATGATACAGCACCCCTGGAGCAGAGTGGGTTAAGGGCCTTTCTCAATTGTCCAGCAGTGGAGCTTGAACCCTGATCAACAGCCTCAAGAGTCTTAAAAGAGAAGTTCACTTCCAGAACAAAAATCTACAAATAATTTCCTCACCCACTTGTCATCCAAAATGTTTGTTCTTCATTTGTAAAGAAATTATGTTTTTTGAGGAAAACATTTCAGGATTTTTCAATGGTGCCCCTGAGTTTGAATTTCCAAAATGCAGTTTAAATGCAGCTTCGAAGAGCTCTAAACCATCCCAGCCCAGGAAGAGGGGTCTTATCTAGCCACACCATCAGACATTTTCTTAGGAAAAGAAAAAATTGTCTACTTTTATCCACAAAACAGCACTAGCTCTGGGATGCACATCCGTGATGGTACGTACTACGTAATCACAACGGAAGGTCATGCGTGACGTAGGCGGAGCTACAGACCCGGTGTTTACTAGTTTGGAGAAGGAGGAGCGCATGTGGAAGTTGTTGCATGTGGAATGACACAAAGTTAAATGTCTTTGTGTCAGTTTTTTGTTTAAAATGGTACCTTTTCGTTAGTAAAGAGCATTTGACTTCCTTGGTCTTTGCATATTCGCTTTGGGTCTGTAGTTCCACCTACATCACATGTGACCTTCCGACGTGATTAAGTAGTATGTAGCGTCGCCGGAAGCGCGTCCCAGAGCTAGCGCTAGACGCGCTTTTTTGTTAAAAAAATATACAATTTTGTATTTTTCTAAGAAAATGCCCAATGGTTTGGCTTGATACAGTGAGGGAAAAAATTATTTGATCCCCTGCTGATTTGTACATTTGCCCACTGACAAAGAAATGATCAGTCTGTAATTTTAATGGTAGGTTTATTTGAACAGTGAGAGACAGAATAACAACAAAAAAATCCAGAAAAACACATTTCAGAAAAGTTCTACATTGATTTGCATTTTAAGAAGTGAAATAAGTATTTGATCCCCTATCAATCAGAAAGATTTCTGGCTCCCAGGTGTCTTTTATACAGGTAACAAGCTGAGATTACAGTAGGAGCACTCTCGGGGAGCGCTCTTAATCTCAGCTCGTTAACTGTATGAAAGACACCTGTCCACAGAAGGAAGCAATCAATCAGATTCCAAACTCTCCATCATGGACAAGACCAAAGAGCTATCTATGGATGTCAGGGACAAGATTGTAGACCTACACAAGGCTGGAATGAGCTACAAGACCATCGCCAAGCAGCTTGGAGAGAAGGTGACAACAGTTTATTATTCCCAAATGGAAGAAACACAAAATGACTGTCAATCTTCCTCGGTCTGGGGCTCCATGCAAGATCTCACCTCATGGAGTTTCAATGATCATGAGAACGGCGAGGAATCAGCCCAGAATTACACTGGAGGATTTTGTCAATGATCTCAAGGCAGCTGGGACCATAGTCACCAAGAAAACAATTGGTAACACACTACGCTGTGAAAGACTGAAATCCAGTCGCACCCACAAGGTCCCCTGCTCAAGAAAGCACATGTACAGGCTCATCTGAAGTTTGCCAGTGAACATCTGAATGATTCAGAGGAGAACTGGGTGAAAGTGTTGTGGTCAAATGAGACCAAAATCCAGCTCTTTGGCATCAACTCAACTCGCCGTGTTTGGAGGAGGAGGAATGCTGCCTATGATTCCTTGAAGACCATCCCCACTGTCAAACACAGAGGTGGTAACATTATGCTTTGGGGGTGTTTTTCTGTTAAGGGGACAGGACAACCACACCGCATCAAAGGGACGATGGACGGAGCCATGTACCGTCAAATCTTGAGTGAGAACCTCCTTCCCTCAGCCAGGGCACTGAAAATGGGTCATGGATGGATATTCCAGCCTGACAATGACCCAAAACACACGGCCAAGGCAACAAAGGAGTGGTTCAAGAAGAAGCACATTAAGGTCCTGGAGTGGCCTAGCCAGTCTCCAGACCTTAATCCCATAGAAAATCTGTGGAGGGAGCTGAAGGTTCGAGTTGCCAAACGTCAGCCACGAAACCTTAATGACTTGGAGAGGATCTGCAAAGAGGAGTGGGCCCAAATTCCTTGAGATGTGAGATGTGTGCAAACCTGGTGGCCAACTACAAGAAATGTCTGACGTCTGTGATTGCAAACAAGGGTTTGCCACCAAGTACTAAGTCATGTTTTGCAAAGGGGTCAAATACTTATTTCACTCAGTAAAATGCAAATCAATGTAGAACTTTTTTGAAATGTGTTTTTCTGGATTTTTTTGTTGTTATTCTGTCTCTCACTGTTCAGATAAACCTACCATTAAAATTACAGACTGATCATTTCTTTGTCAGTGGGCAAACGTACAAAATCAGCAGGGGATCAAATAATTTTTTCCCTCACTGTAAGACCCTTGTTCCTGGGCTGGGATGGTTTAGAGCTCTTTGAAGCTGCATTTAAACTATATTTTGGAAGTTCAAACTCAGGGGCACCATTGAAGATATGGAGAAAAATCCTGAAATGTTTTCCTCAAAAAACACTGAAGAAAGAAATACATGAACATCTTGGATGACAAGGGGGTGAGGAAATTACTTGTACATTTTTGTTCTGGAAGTGAACTCCTCCTCACCACTTGAAGCACTGCTGCTCATAATAGCATATACAATTATTAACACAATTGTGTATGAAGGAATGTTTATTAATGGAGTTTATTTTCAATGCTCTGAAATCCAGATGTGCAGATGACAGACGAACCACACATCTGGGCTATTCACAACCATTCTGAGGTGTTTAAAGTTAACTATATCATTGTCTTTTAATGCCATCAAATGACAGATTTTATATTTATTTTACAATCTAAATACAGCTTTAAATCAATCTGACTTCAGCCTGAACTAATTGTATACCACAGTGAATAAAACACTGGGTTATAAATAGAATTCGCATCAGAATTCGAATGCTTCTCTGGATGATAATGGCCTTAAACAGCTTGATATAAAATATGAAGAGCATGCTTTCATGATTGTCTTTGTATTCACAGAAACATCAGACCACCTATAACTTCATTTGTTTTACACTCTTCACTGTAAGAACATTTTCTCTGTGAAGAAAATGGATGTAGTATTTCCTGTCATGAGAATACAATAAACTGAATTTAAGATTATAAACCTATTTCTGTATAGGTTTAACTTTTCTCATAGTTCTAGCCGATCATTTCGCTTATTTCTAGAAATAAAGGGCTTACTATTATAATATATTATTAATATTTACTGTGTATGGGGCTGTGTAACTGCAGACCAGTCAGACAGAGTGTCCACGTCCAGAATGTGACCCTTGTCCACTACTGAAACATGTACAATGGGCATGTGACCATCAGAACTGGACCGCGAAGCAACGGCTTGGTCTGATGAATCACGATTTCTTTTACATCATGTGAAACAATGGGAAGAGATAACACCAGGATGCACAATAGGACGAAGGCAGGCCAGTGGAGGAAGTGTGAATCTGGGAGATGTGAAACTTCGGTCATTTTCATACCACCTACCTAAACATTGTTGCAGCCCAAGTACACCTCTTCATAGCAGCAGTGTTCTCTTTCTGCTTCATAATGCTCCCTTCCACACTGCATGAGGAACATGACAAAGAGTCATCTTCAAATTCCCCAGATCTCAATCATCTGTGGAATGTCCTGGACAAACAAGTCTGACCCATGCAGGCACCACCTTGCAACTCAAGGGACTTAAAGGATCTGCTGCTAACATCTTGGTGCCAGACACCACAGCACACCTTCAGAGATCTTGCAGAGTCCATGTCTTGATGTGTCAAAGCTACACAATATCAGGAGACCTACAGAATATTAGGCAGGTGGCGACCTTGTGTAAGAAGACAGAACAGGACAATTGGTTTGTCCTGAGACCTACACAATATTTAGCAGCTGGTTTTAATGGGGGCAGTGGAGGCTCAAGTGGTTAAGGCTTTGGGTTGTTGATCAGGGTTCAAGCCCCAGCACCACCAAGCTCCACTGTCAGGCAACTGAGCAAGGCCCTTAACCCTCTCTGCTCCAGGGGTGCTGTATCATAGCTGCCCCTGCCCTCTGACCCCAACTTTCTTAGCTGGGATATGAGAAGAAAAGAATTCCACTGTACTGTAATGTATGTGTGGCGACAATAAAGGCTTCATGCCCTCAGTTCTTCTTCTTCTTCAGTTCTTATATACCTTTAGTTTCTACATCTGTATTTCAATTCAGATTTAATTATTAACCCTTAGTTAGATTTCTATGTATGAAATGGATTTAAGTATAGTGATTAATAACTAGACAGGATTTTATTCTGTAATCTTCAGTCTTGTCTTTATATAGTATAATTGTTGTAGCAGTACCGTATAGTGGTGCTAGCTCACAGCTCCAGAGTACACAGTTCAAGCGGGGGTTGTGTTCCCGGGAGGGGCTCTGGATCCACCACGGCCCTGGCCCTAAATACTTACTCCAGATAAATACAGGAATAGACCAATATCCAAGCGATGCAGGCAGAATTTCCAGATTAAAACATCCTTTTGGCTTCAGTTGGGTTTGTCTGTTAGAGTTGTCTGTTTGAAGTAGCATTTCCTTCACAAACTGCCAATTAGAACAATATGCACAACCAGATGTTACCAACGTTTAAGGTAACCAAACCAATTGTCCTGTTCAGTTTTCTCACAGAAGGTTGCCAGCTATGTGCTTAACTAATCCATGCTCTAATCTTCAACGTTCTTTGTGGCAGCAGTGTCTGAAGTGTGATTTAATTAAGATTGTCCGCCATGTTCCATGAAAGGAGCAGGAACACAGTGTGCAGGTTTGAACAGAGAGCATCCGCAGCCAGAGGCAGAGTGGGAAAACAGTACATTAAGCTATCAGTTAGCTGCTAATTAAGATCTCTTTTAATTTTAAACTGGGTGAAGCACAAATGGGAGAGAGAGAGAGAGAGAGAGAGAGAGAGTGAAAGGGAGAGAAAGAGAGAGAGAAGATGTATAACTGGACTGGTTTTGAAGGGGACACATTATCATTCAGCACCTTCAAGCTAATGCTCTGGGCAAAAGGAGTGAAAAATCCTTGCTGTCTTGGTTGCTCTGTGTGTGTCTGGCAATATCATGGGGAGGAAAGCAGCAGGAGATCGGCAGGGACTTGACAGGTAAACAAACAAACAGCCTAGCTGTACTAAAGACCTGCTCTCAATAATACTTTCACCTTTATGGAAGCCCTGGAGGTTACTTCCTCCTCCTCCTCCTCCTCCTCCTCTTCTCTCTAACACACACACACACACACACACACATGAATATATATATATATATATATATATATATATATATATATATATATATATATATATATTTCACCTATAAACTAAAAATTAAGGATCTGTCAAAGCATTGCACACACACACACACACACACACAGTACTGGGAAACATCGTCCCAAACAGCTGCCATCTACTTGTTGCAGGTGATGTAGCTCTCCTGAAACATAGCTTAAGTGATATTAGCAAAACTGACAAACACGTCACAATTTGAGCTGCTAAACCAGGTCTCTCCCCCTCTTAAATGAGCGGCCTGTCATAACATTTTAATGAACACTATTCACTTATTATTTGGAATACGTTCAGTGTGACTAGCTTCCTCAGAATCTCACATTCTAATATAAGCTTAGACCGTCAAAGAGCAGGAAATGTCCCCAGATCCGTAGCTGTCCGTATGAAGAATGAGTCACAAGTAATGAGAGACATAATTTAATGCATGAATTATTCATTGTTCTTTCATTAATAATTCAGTAGCATGTCCAATTAGCAATGAATTACATGAGATCTAATTAAATATTGAGGGGCGGTGTTCTGAGAACGGGAAAGTGTTCATTTTTCCATAATGATTCTGATTAGGTTTTATATTTAGCGTCTCCGAATAAACTGAGGTTTGATAGCAATAACACTCTGATGACGTGCGGATCTTCTATAGAGTGTGTAATTAAGTGAAAAGAGCATGCTCAAAGGGAGCTTTTATGGAGGAAACCATATCCTTAAAGCTCTGTCGCTCAGCTGTCGCTTTTCTTTGAACAGGTCTCTCCACCTCCGCCTCCTTGGTCTCCTTGGCCTGGATGATTGCCTCCTACCAGAAGGTCCTTCGTGACTCCAGAGATGACAAGCTACCCATGTCCTACAAGGCAGTGATTGTACAGATGCTGTGGCACCTGTTCACCATTGGTGCACGTACCATTGCCTTTGCGCTCTTCGCCTCAGTCTTCCAGCTATACTTTGGCATCTTTGTCGTGGCTCACTGGTGCGCCATGACCTTCTGGATCATCCAAGGTGAGACGGACTTCTGCATGTCCAAGTGGGAGGAGATCATCTACAACATGGTTGTGGGCATCATCTACATCTTCTGCTGGTTCAACGTCAAGGAGGGTCCAGCGCGATGCCGTCTGGCCACATACTACTGTGTGATTTTTGTGGAGAACGCGGCGCTCACGGCCACCTGGTATGCATACAGGAGCCCCCACACCTCAGACTTCTATGCCCTTATCATTGTGTGTGTGGTAGTATGCAGCTATGCCTTGGGAACCTTTTTTATGTTTGTCTACTACTGCCTGCTTCATCCTGACGGCCCAGTCCTGGGGTCACAGTGGAGCTGCATGGAGGACGGAATGGGTGCAATAGGACTCGGTAGTGTGGGGGACCTGGGGACACCTCTGCCCCAACCAGATGTTGTCACTAGTCCCCCGAGAACCTTGCAGAGGACTAAGGATGGGGAACGGGAACCAGGGGACAAGGAGAGTTGCCTGCCTGTTTTTCAGGTGAGGTCTATCAGCGTGGCTCCTGCACCTTCTCCCCGAACACCAAAAACTGAGGGGCCTGTTATCCGCATTGACCTGCCCAGGAAGAGCTACCCAGCCTGGGATGCACACTTCATCGACCGTCGATTGAGAAAAACCATTTTGGTGCTGGAGAACACATCTCCAGTGACACCACGGATCCAGTACCGCAGCCTTGGCAGTCCCAAAGAGGTGATGGAGTACGAGACTACTGTGTAGTTGCAATTTCCTGACCTCCTGTCAGCAGGGGACTTCGCCTGTGACTCTGCGTCTCTGTGTAGAGAAGCAGTGAAGAGCAAGGCAATGCTGGGAGATTCCCACAATACCATTGGTGCTCTAAGGCATGTGTGTGCATGGGACATGGGGCATTGGCTATGCCTGGAAATGAATCATCTGTTCTGAAGACTTGTATTTCAGAAAATACAAGTGGAACATGAATGAGGGTAGACGTTAAAAGTCTTGACTGTAAATGAGAATGATATTCAAGAATAATACCACAATGCCAGCCATAAGTACTGATCTGACAAGCAGGGTGATACCTGTCCATAGATGTTTTGATGATGATGTGCATGGACGTGATGATAATGATGATGATGATGATGATGATAAATGTATGTAGGCGATTTCAGGTGAAACATGTCAAACGCTAGAAGACCTGACCAATCATCTCTATCCAGGACTGCCCTGGGAGCTGCACTGGTCTAAATCCGTGATTGTTAGTGACTTGAAAACAGTACCAGTTGTGTATTATATTGCTTATGTGAATGGTGAGATTAGCCAGTTGAATCATCATTGATTTATTTATTGATCGAGTAGATTTATTTTTTTGTAACTCTGTGGCGATGATTTAAAAAAAAAAAAAAAAAAACTTTTTATGGTATATTAATGTATACATATAATCTTTTTCTTATATGTATACAGTATATTGGAATGGTATCACTGTGTAGGTATGAATGTCTTTTGGGTTGTCTGTATGTTCAGCTGGTCTTTGATCATACTGCATTGTTTATCTGTAAAGGTAAAAGACAGAAAAAAAGTATTTATGAAGAAAAAAAATACATGGGATAACCATGCCCAGTTGATGATACATTATGACTAAAATGTAGTTGGAAACATATTTAGTAAAATGGCTGTCAACAGCCTGGGAGAAAAAAAAAGAAAACTGAAGGAGGTTGTTTGTGTTTTTCTTTTCCCATAGGTTCTACTCTTGCTTGTGAGACACTGGTTTTGTTGCAAAAGTTTTCCAGCATTTGGCTAACTTTTCCATCAGTTGGGGAACTTTTGATTTGAATAGCACAAGGTGCTGAAGATGAACATGGTGGTGTCAAAATCTGTTTTTGTCTTTTTATTATGTTGGCTTGAAAAATTCTTCTTCTTCTTAGACTTATTTTTATCAATTGCTACTCCTCCTAGAGCTTTCAAGCTACATGCAGCAAACTCAGCCAATTTGGCAATCAGAATTACGGTATTCCCTTAATTCCATTCCAAATTTTAGAGGTTTATAATGCAGCAAGCTTTCGAGCTACTTACACCAAACCTGGTCAGGCCCTTCAGGCTATTGGTCTGATTGAACCCGGACTTTCAGTTTTCCCATAGCAGATGACTGAATATCCCAAAATTTCCAATAGTCACATGTGCCATATCAAAATGCTCCGCACAATGAGAAGAGAAATAGTGGGTTATGCGTATTCTGGTGACGTATCCACTCACCTCCGAAAGTATTGACACCCTATCTGTCCACTCACCACTAGAAGCATTGGCACCCTATCTGTCCACTCACCTCCAGGTCTGTCCACTCGCCTCCAGAAAGCGCCGGATGTTACGACTACTTGCTTCGTCAAGCCAGCATCAAAGTATGTCGCAACGAACTATAAAAATGTCGTTTAGAATTGTGTTTCGAGCTTACATTTACATTTTCATTTACATTCACAATATTTGGCAGATGCCCTTATTCAGAGCAACTTACAGAAGTGCTTTGAAGTCTTTATCAATAAATACATCCTGATACTGGTTGACTAGGTCACAGGCTAAGAATACCTTTAGTCTATAACATCTATTGGGACAAGATGATTTTTTAACATGCTAAGTTTAAGTATTTCAAGAAGAGGTAGACCTTGACAAAGCTGTCTGGACATGTAAGAGAGGTTCATCCCGCCACCTAGGTGCTAGAACAAAGAAGAGTCTTGATGAATGTCTTCCTTTGTACAGAGAGAGAGCCATCGAGCAGTGCTAAAGGATCCGAGGGAGCGAGGTGCAGTGTGGGGTGTGATAACTGCTTTGAGGTAGGTGGGTGCTGGTCCGTTTTTGGGTTTGTAGTCCAGTCTCAAAATGACATGGACTGAACAAGCACTTGGGTGGTATATCATGCAGTTAAGGACGGTTAACAATAATATGCGGAATAATAAATAGGGGGGAAAATAATTCTTACACTGAATCTGCATCATTTTGTTACATGCTATATTCTACCAGAAAAATATAATGCTATCAAAAATAATGCTATAATGGAATACTCCACATTACCATGATCAATAATTTTAGCACATTTTGTTGTGCTGAGAAAAGAATTGAAAAACTTTTTCCTTAAATCTCACTAATCCAAGTCTGAACTGCTTCATCCTGAGCAATTCCTGGGCAGTGAATTTGGAGCTGCAGGCCAAAACCTCAGTATGTAGTGATTCTCAGGAACACTGGACACTGTGTATTTACACAAAGGGGCTATATAGAATTGCCAGTCAATCTATTGATCTGTTTGTGGGAGGTGGAGGAAACCAAAGGAAACCTACACAGACGTGAAAAGAACAGACAGTCCTCACAGACACTAACCTGAGCTCTAGGAGGAACTGGGAACCCAGAGGCGATGAATCTGCAATGATATTCCCCACATCAATGTGTTTATAAACTAAGCTATAAATGTACACTTTTTGGTTATATGGTGCTTGTGTGTACGAGTGGTATGGAAGCCATTTCAGTGAAAGCTTTAAGTAAGTCTTCATTTGCATTATATAACTTCTAATTCAAACACATGTAAACAAACATGCACAGTATCACATGCAGTGAAATGCTTTTTTGACTGCCTGCGTCATAAAATAGAATCAAAATAGACTAATAATATTAATAATAATTATTATTATTATTATTATTATTATTATTATTATTATTATTATAATAAAATAGACTAGGAATAGAATTATAATATAATTGAAAAGAATTTAGGGTATACTGGTAGGGTATATAGTTGTGGATTCCCACCTGTGTGGTTAACTTCTATGTTTATTCTTATTGTCATTCTATTTTTAGTCTATTTTCATTTTAGTGTTATGACCTAGACAGTCGACAAAGCTACATGTTGTACCAGGTATGATTGTGCATAAGACATACAATTAGAATTTATGGAATAGAATCAAAATAGAAATATGACTAAAAAGAATTACAATAGAAAAGACAAATAGAATGATCATTTATAGAATTCAATAATTCAATTTTCAATTTATTTTGTATAGTCTTTTGTATGATCTTATTTCCCCCTGTATAGTTGATTAGAATTCATGAATTCAATTAGAATTTATTGAACAGAACCAAAATATGACTAAAAAGAATTACAATAAAAAAGAAAAATAGAATTCACTACTATGATACAGGTACAGTATCATACAATTGTGGATTTTAAATGATCATTTATATAATTCAATAATTTTATTCCCTTCTGTGTTAAATTCTATTTTTATACGTATTGTAATTCTATTCTTGGTCTATTTTAATTCTATTGTTATGACATGGACAGTCCCCAAAGCATTTCACTACATGTCATACTGGGTATGATTGTGTAAAAAGAATTACACTAAAAAAAAAAGACAAATAGAATTCACTACAGCGAAGCAGATATATAGTTGTGGATTTTATGTGAATTTTTATATAATTTATGGAATTCAATAATTCTATTCTATTTTTATTCTTATTGTAATTCTATTCCTAGTCTATTGTAATTCTATTGTTATGACATGGACAGTCCGCAAAGCATTTCATCGTACCGGGTATTTTTGTGTATGTGACATGCAATAAAAGTTTATAGAACAGAATAAAAACATGACTAAAAAGAATTACAGTAAAAAAAAAAAGAAAAATAGAATTGACTACAGATGTGCATGCTATAGATCTGCAGATATATACAGGCTTTTAAATGATCATTTATAGAATTCAATAATTCTATTCCTCCCTGAATAGTTAAATTCTATTTTTTTATTATTATTATTCCAATTTAATTCTATTCTTGGATGCTGTGGATTTTAAATGATCATATATAGATATAACAACTGCCCCGAGTTTGAGTCCAAGGGGTTTATTTCCTGGGAAATTCTTGAATGTGTTTAATCACAGGTACGCTACAGGAATGATTAGTTAGAAAATTCCTTCCTATCTGTTTTTCTGTTTCAACTGTTTTATGTCGCAATGATGGTGCAGTCAGCTCTGTGAATTTAGCTGAAGGGGAATTCTACAGGAAAAATGTATAGTGCTACAGAAGGTAATTACTAGACAGGACTTTTCCCAAGGTCAGCGATTCGCGGTGGTAGGTTGTTGTGGTAACTGTGGGTCTGTTGAGCTCCGTCCCAGCTGAAGTGCTTTGGAAGCTGCATTGTCCGTCCAGAGAGAGGAGCTTCCTATTAGCTCCACACCTGTAGGCCTCACACTGTGAGCTCTGGGGCCAGCAGCAGTCTCCGCTGCACAACACATTAATACAACTCATGCGCAACAATGATCATTTGTATCTAGTTGATATAGACACACTCTCCTCTCTGCATTAATTTCATTTATTTGTATAGCGCTTTTAACAATGAATATTGTCTCAAAGCAGCTTTACAGAAGTATAGAAACAGAATAAATGAATGTTTAAAGTTAAGTTATCCCTAATTAGCAAGCCTGAGGCGACGGTGGTGAGGAAAAACCCCCTTGATATGACATGAGGAAGAAACCTTGAGAGGAACCAGACTCATCCTCATTTGGGTGACACTGGACAGTAAATGTTGATGATGTCCTTTTTTTCAACAGCAAACAAGAGGAACTAATAGGTCAGTGTAGTTTCTGAGTTCATTCTAGGACTAATTCCTTCTTGCCGAAAGCTGACTGAAGCAACGGTAGTTCAGTGACGGTGTGATAGTCTCCAAGTGGTTCTATCCACAGCAGTCCCCTGGGTCACAGGCTGACCACACAGATCTATCCACAGCATCAGTGAGCACCAGCAAGCATCAAGACTCCAAACAGGGGTAGAGCGTCTGGATGGATCAGGCAGGTCCGGAGAGTGGTCACACTGGAAACTTAGAACACTGTATGAATTACATACACACACTTTCTCACTTACTTATAGCTTTCAAGCTTTCCACCAACATTTTATTTATATGCTACTTATAACAATGAACATTCTCACATACCGTCCTTATCAAGCAAGCAAGAGGCAACGGTGGTAAGGAAAAACTTTTTAGTATGCTATGAGGAAGAAACCTTGACAGAAACCAGACTGGAATGGGAAACCATCCACATCTGGGTGTCCCCAGATAAATAATTCCCTGTTTGTGGTCATTGCAGTACTACAGCTATTAAAACAATTGTAGTCTTAAGGTATCGTAGCTAAACCGTCATATCGACTACATTGCAAAGCTATCTTAATGGTTTCTAAGTGATACTATCCACAAGTATCTTAAGGCTGTAAAGGTGGAACCATCCTCAGTAAGAAGTTTCCAAGAAGGCTAAAGAATCTTCCATTTTTCCCAAGAATTTATCACACAGCTAAATGGAAGTGACAGCGAATAATCACATTTGTTTTAAGCACAGAAAATACCAACAGTGGAACCCGGACGGTCACTAAACACTCGGTCAGTCTGATGATCTAATGCAATGTTTCCGAACGTCAGTTCCTCCAGGGCAGGTATAGAATCAATCACGTGAAGATTCACAGACTTTTTCTGTGCCAAGGAGATAAGCACTGCTGTTTCGGTCTCCTACTGCCCCCTGTGGGCTCAGGTTGGAACTACAGATAATCAGGTACTGGAATTGAAAAGAGATACTGTTGTGTTTGAAAGCATGTCCATTCTTCCCATATTGTGTCAAGACAGAGGTGAAGTAACAAGGGTGGACAAGGAAGCAGGGTGCCAGAAGTTCAGAGCAGACACAGGCAAAGAGCTTTATTCAATGTTCACATCAAAAATTAGACTTGAGAAAAAATCTCAACGACTCAGTGACTTTGACCGTCGCAGGGGTGTTAGAGTAGGTTAGAGCACATGGAGCAAAAAAAAATCCATAGTTCTGTGGGTAAAATGTGTTGTTGTTGAGAGAGACCAAAGGCCAGACTAGTTCAAGCTGACAGGAAGGCTACAGTAACTCAGGTTCCACTGTTTGTAGCTGATCATTCGAGCCACATTATTTGTCCTGTCACAACCCTCCCTTTTCTATCTGGGCTTGGAACCAGCACTGAAAGTCTTCAGGGGCTGGGGTGGCACCCTGCCTGGGAATCGAACCCGGGCTACGGCAATGAGGGCACAGGATCCTCCCGCTGGACCACCAGAACGACACAAAACATGTTAAGATGAAATGACTGGTGTTTATTATTTGTGCGTCATGAAAGTTACCCAGCATCACCTCCCGATGTCTGGGTACTCAGCTGCATGCAGTAAATCATATAAACAGATTTAATTCACACTCATTTTTATAGAGCATGTTTGATTGGTTTTACTCCTATGTGCTAATTAATACATTAACTAGCATTCACGTAACATGAAGTTAAGGTGGTTACGAATTCATGAATTCATAAGATTTGACAGCATGTGTAGAATTTGCTTACAGCTAGGAATGTTAGGAATATCTTTGTGCTGCTCAGGGGAGAGTTTAGATTGGGCTTTCTGGTGGAGTTTCCTCTGCAACAGGAAGCTGATTTCCTGCTTTAGTTGTGATGTCCTGCTAGGGGGCTAATGGAAGATCAGGTCAGTCCTGCCCACCCACACACAAACACACACGTATATTCATTTACACACTGCCAGCTGACATGGATTATGAGCCCAAGAAAATTAAGAAGGTAAGATCTGCTCAGTTGTTTTTCTTTCACAAATAGCTGAATAAAAGCCTTAAAGTTTTGAGGCAGGAAGCTCTAGCTTGTACTCAGGCATCACAACCTGTGTATCTGTACTGTTTCATGTGTTTTCTTGTTCGAGTTTTTCACTGTGTATGCAGCATACGTGTATTTTCTAGGGCTGTGGTTCATGTTGTCTTTGGGTTTTTTTTTTATTATTAGAGTAGATTAGCGCTTTCACTCCGTTGCATGATGTTTTTATGTGTCGATCTGCTCAAGCATGGGTCATATGTGATTTGAGGTTGTTACCAGACATTTCCTCTCGACTTGTCTCTTGTCTCTCTCTTCATTACCAATATGCTAAACCTCAGGCTTGCACACACACTCTTGTGCAGATTAGCTGGTGTCATTCTCATTCAGTGCTAGGTGTTAATGTTTCTACAGAGATCTTCTCATCTCTGTTGTCTTTCTAAGATTTTAGGATTAAAATGTAGAGCAATACTTTGCTTTCTAATATCATAATGTAGGAGGACTGTTGGATATTCCTCCTTGGAAGATTCTTGAATATATCAAATCCAGTTTTGTTCCTTGTTTGTTCCTTAGTGGGAGTGTGTGCTAAAACAGTTAATACAAGACATTATCAGATTTGATTAGGAGAAAGAAGATTTAACAAACCGTTTTATTTCAGAAAGAGCGTCTAATTGAAGCAGCTGCCCTCTACTGGATCTAATTATAACCAGTTTTCCCTAGGGGAAAAAAAAATTAGCACAGTGTCTGTTTAGCTTGAACGAATTGGAAGTATTTTTATTAGACTTATTTCTTTGCTAATGTACCACATATGAAGTGCCATTAGAACACACACACACCAGTGTATTTACACATACACAGGCTCAGATGACTGATGGATGCCTGCATTCACATGCACATGAAAACGCTGCTTCATTTCCACACCGAGTGAAAATGATTAATAGGCCATTAGCAAGCGTACTGTGAGAACACCGACGTTCCCATCCATCTCGAGTGTCTTGTCTACAAATGCGTGTTAGAATATGGTGTGATTTTTGTATGCTCTTCCTCTCACTCGCTCACGCATGTGTAAATCAGCATGGGGTTAATTTGACATGTGTTATCTCATCTGGTCCACGCTGTAGGAGACACAAGGCCTCTCTGATTGCTGCCTCCCTTCGCTGTCACACAGTGTCACAGCAGGGGCTAAGGGTAGTTCACCGATAATTAGTAGTACCTGAACGAGGGCAGGAGTAGTTAATTAAATAGAAAAAGCTAATTGGCGGGCCTGCGGATGAAAAAGAGGGTTAATATGACATCATGTGAATGTTTAGTGTATTATTGATCAAAAAGTCAGTTCCGCTTTCATTGCATAACATTGTTTTTTTCCCTTTTCCAAAGGCACCCTAGAGGCTTTTAATGGAACTTTACAACTAATATCTGTTTACTAAAAACATGTTTGTGATGGCTGAGGATAAAGTTTCACGTGGGGATTTTTACCCTGGCAATTGTCCAGTCGGACTGAGAATGAATAGCTTGTTATGCATTAAAGTGAATAGAGTAAATGTTTTTACCTTAGTCGGATCCTAATGTCACAGGTTTATAGAATGCAAGAGTTTATGAAGTGCAAATGAACCAACAAAACAGAGTATGAACTGAAACAGCAAAAAAAAAAAACTACAAAAAGAGACTATAAACCAGGCAAAGTAATAAAATGCAGAACAGGTATCAGATGCGTGACAAGAAGTGGTCAAGTGTCCGTTTCAGCTTAAATGTTACACCCAAATGCGGTCATGAGACTGATATCCGTCTTTATCATGCCACGTTCATGTGTCTGTGCTTATTTAGGGGTTTGTTTTACCGATTAAGCGCCTGGTCTTCCCAAAGTTGGCCCGGAGGCAGACGGACAGGGGCAGTGCCTACCGCAGGCCTCTGCACACGGTGCCTCTTTACCCACCAGACTTTCTCATCCATCCTGAACGCCTCATCTATGACTATGTGGAAAAGGAAGTGAAGGTCAGTAGCTCAATGAACAATGGCACATTGTCTAAGAAGCAAATACATCGCAGTGATATCAAATTCAACCAGGTTTGTGTGAAAATAAAAATATAATAATATACTTTATCATATTATTGTGGAGGTGAGGTTGTACAGCTGTACAGCTAGCCTGCTGCATATCTGTTGTTTTCGTACCTGCTGTTTTGCCCCATTTGCTCCATACATACTACAAACTAATCCCCTGGGGTTAATACTCCAGTATTGTACTGATGCTTTCACATCACTACATTATACATTCTTTTCTTCACATATCCCAGTTTGTTAGGAAGCTAGTGGTCAGAGCCCTAATAAAGCACCCCTGTGTTAAGGGCCATGTTTAAGGGCCCAACATTGTCAGCTTGGAGGTGCTTGAACCCTGACCTTCTGATCAGTAACCCAGAGCTTTAGCTATTTTCATATTACACATTACATTGTTATACAATACTCCAGTGTTGCAGTGACACATTCATATTCATTTTATTTACTCAGAGGACTTGTATATACACCGATCAGGTATAACATTCTGAGCAGTGACAGGTGAAGTGAATAAGACTGATGATCTCATCATGGCACCTGTTAGTGGGTGGGATATATTAGGCAGCAAGTCAACATTTTGTCCTCAAAGTTGACGTGTTAGAAGCAGGAAAAATGGACAAGCGTAAGGATTTGAGCGAGTTTGACGAAGGGACAAATTGTGATGGATAGGCGACTGGATCAGAGTGTCTCCAAAACTGCAACTCTTGTGGGGTGTTCCAGGTCTGCAGTGGTCAGTATCTATCAAAAGTGGTCCAAGGAAGGAACAGTGGTGAACCGGCGACAGGGTCATGGACGGCCAATGCACGTAGGGAGCGAAGGCTGGCCCATGTGATCCGATCCAACAGACAACAGAGCTAAAATTGCTGAAGAAGTTAATGCTGGTTCTGATAGAAAGGTGTCAGAATACACAGTGCATGATGGGTCAAGGCTGTTTTGGCAGCAAAAGGGGGACCAATACAATATTAGGCACGTGGTCATAATGTTATGCCTGGTCGGTGCATATTACAACCAGAACCACAGTCAGAGATTTTATTTGTTACAGCATCTAGCATTGATTTAATTTAAAATGAATGTTTGTTGTTTGTTACATGTAATGGGAGCAAATTGTGTTGGAGATCTTGGTATTGACTTGCATTAAGGTTAAGTCTTGTGCTTTGGAGACTGGTTACTATTTTTATCCAAGTAATCAATATAACTCTTTAATGTAACTCTCAGTTTCTGGGTCATCTGACATGGGTGTCTTGCTCCCTAAACCCCTCCAGTAGAGACGAACTACTGCAGCTTCTGGACACCGCCAGGGTTAGGACACTGCTTTAAATATGTACAAAAATACAAAGCTCAGATTTACATAATTATAGTATACAAATGCATCTATAATTCTTTTCTCTTTGTCTCTGGTAGAAGCTGAAGGTCCTGCCGCTTCAGACAACAGTGGAGCAGGACTGCATTCTTAGTCTCTCTGCACGCTGTCTGCTGCTCACGTGGAGAGATAATGAGAAACTCCTGCTGCGAATCCCCACCCATGAGATAGCTGCTGCCTCCTACCTGCGAGACGATGCCCTGCACCTGCTGGTGCTCAAAACAGGTGATAAAAGATCAGGATGAACTGGCAATTTGTGCTGAAGTGGATTTTATAGCGATTAAACTTGGAATCTAAATCCATTTCGGCTAAAATATATTAAAGCTCCGCTCAGGAGTGGATTTGCAGATTTATTGATTTTTCTCAATTGTTTCGGCTCATTTTTTTTTTGGCTTTGGATTGCTGCTGCTGCAGTCGATTTTGCTCTCAGTCTTTGTCATTGGCTCTGGCAGGAAGAAATTACTGTTAAAACTGTAATGAATTCAGAAATGATGCTGATGCTCACACTCATAAGTTGCTCAAAACTTTGTTAGACTATATATAGACTATATTGTGGACAGTTATAGAAAGGAAATAATTTGTAATCTCACTCTCTGGTGTGACCCAGATGAGGATGGATTCCTTTTTTAGTCTGCTTCCTCTCAAGGTTTCTACCTCAATATTATCTCAGGGAGTTTTTTCCTTGCCAGGGGCTTGCTCATTAAGTTAAGTAGTCTTATTTGCCACATATATATTACTGCAGAGTGAAATTCTTTCTTCACATAACCCATCCTTGGAGGGTTGGGGTCAGAGTGCAGGGTCAGCCATAATGCAGTGCCCCTGGAGCAAGGGGGTTGGGGGGCCTTACTTAAGGGCCCAATGGTGGCAGATTGTTGGTGCTGGGGCTTGTAGCCTGATCTTCCAATCAACAACCCAGAGCCAGAGTCCTTTGTCACACATTTCTTACATGTAAAGTCATTGAGTAAACAGAATGTTGCTGTACGGTCATTTGGCATCAGTAACCACGAATCGTCTGGACGATACCTGAATGTCTGATCACTAAATGTATCATTATATATGTAATGGCTAACGCTAAGAGTATGGCAACTTCACTGAGAATCTGTGTGCATTTAGTTACTGAGGAAACTTACTCTTACTCTTTTGTACACATCTGCAAAACATTTGTTTAATTGAATAACAAATTCAAATATGGTGTGAACAAGAAACTAATTATTCAGAGATTTAACGTTAGTTTGGAGGGAAAACTAAGAATTTAGCCAAATATAAATCAACAGATGACAGATGACATACATTTATCTAGACGGATGGCAGCAAACTTTGTCAATGGTTAAAAGAAGAGAAGTAACGAGTCTATAAAATGTATATTCAACCATATAACTTTCAATTCTTCATCTTTCCCAGGTCTGAATGTGGACACCATTATAGCTGGGGACAGCCTTGAAAGAAGGCCTACTGGTCTAGAAGGCCGCAGACAGACAATGAGTAATGCTGACCCTCGGCCTGCAGGGGGAACCATGGAGCGGCGGCATACAATCTGTGGTGTTGACTGGAAGCCGTTGTCTCGCCACGAGTCAAAGCAGAGTGGCACCAATGTGGGTGGAGTAGGGTCTGCAGGTGGAGGAGGAGGCGGCAACGGTGGAGGTGGCAGTCTGGAACGGAGACAGGTCGGAGGCAGTTGGGAGCGACGCCAAACCCGCAAGCCGTGTGGAGGAAGCTGGGAGAAGAGACCCATGAGCGGGAGCTGGGAGAGACGGCTCGTAGGAGGCAGCTGGGAGCGCCGGGGTCCTGTGGGCAAAGGTGGAGGGGGTGTGGGGGGCAGCTGGGAAAAGAGACACGGATCTGGGGGGAAAGCAGGAGGCAGCTGGGAGAGGAAGCATGGGCAGGGGGGCAGCTGGGAGCGCAGGCAAGCCTTCATGGGAAGCTGGGAGAGAGGCAAGGCATATGGAAGTTGGGAAAGAAGGAACTACAATCCACTGGAGCCCACACCATGCCCTGATGCTTACTGCAACCTGGTCGTACTGGCTGTGGAGAACAGGGTGAGAGATCACTAGGGTGGAGAAGTGATTATTGGAGTAGGGATAAAGTTATTGAAAGTTATTTATTTATTTATGAATCTGGTTCATGAGGAAACCAGTGGATGGATGGATGGATGGATGGGTGGATGGGTGGATGGGTGGGTGGGCAGGAAAAGATGATTTATTTGACAGTTACTGGCACCTCCTTAAATTCTTATAAACTAAATGTAACTAAAGCAGTTTGTTATTTATTTATTTATTTATAAATAAATCTGGTTCAAAAGGTGGATGGATGGATGGATAGATAAATAGATGGTCTAGACAGGTAAAAAGAAGAAGAGTGACAGTCTTTTGCATCTGCCGAACTAAAGATAACTGAATGGTTTATTTATTTATTTATTTATTTATTTATTTATTTATTTATTTATTTATTCATTGATTGATTAGGCTCAAAAGGCAGTTAGCTGGATGGATGGATGGATGGGTGTGTGGATGGGTGTGTGGATGGGTGGACGGATGGAGGGATAGATGACTGTGTAACAGTTAAGAAGGATGGTAAGACAGTTGAACAGACACAACCAAGTTCTAAAAATAGCTCATATCAATATTTTCCAGAACAAATCAATAGTATTGACCTTTAAAATGTCTATTATGTAATGTCCAGATCAGGCAAGTTTACCCAGAAATGTTGTAATGTGGGCTGAATACAGTCTAAAGATGGAGAGGAAGAGCCAGTTCCTCTCTAATGCCATTCCTTCACTCTGCATTAAGTGTGCATGAGTCGAGTTGTGACAGCACACAAGTAAGCATATCATTCAGACTGAAGTTATACTGTACTGAGACTTACACTATAATACCATCCTGCCTCAGAGATCTAAGTGTATACAATGACACGGTGTGGTCAATTGCGCTGTCCTAGATCTCAGTTTGGCAGTTTGTGCAGGTTTGTAAGCTTTGTGTGTGTGTTGTAGAGCGCATGTTTGTTTAGCTGAATCTCCCACTGAGTTTTTAACATTGTTTCCTTTTTTATATCCACAAACACACAGGATGCTGCAGAGGAATACTGTGCTCTCATCTGTCAGATGTTTCAAATCATATACGGACACCAGACCATCGAGTGCGTGGACAGGGCAGGGTATCACTACACTATGCCTGACCGGTACTGGCTACAGAGAAGTGAGTAATAGCTTTACCATCAACTTATCTTTCTGTCTTGTAGTGCCTAATGATCAGAGACAACACGCTATAATAAGTAGTGCTCCAGGATATAGGCCATGAGTGATGCATGTCTGTGCAATGCATACACATATTGTGTGTGTTACAATGTGATTGTTAACAAAGTTTGGAATACACAATGTCCGTAATAAATTAATAACATCTCAGGATATAAAGTTGTGATTTATGAGCTCTGCAGCTTCTAAACTTAACTGGTGGCAGTGATATCATTCTAAAATGACTTTCTCACAGAGCCGGAGCTCATCAGAGCGCAATTTAAATGAGTAGTCAGGACAAAGTCATATCTAATAAAAAAACATTCCACTCTGCAGCCATCTTGGTCTCTTTCCCAGACAGTTTTGAGTCATACAAAACCAGGCGTTTATTTACTTGATTGGTGAGAGATCTTCATACCACAAACTGATTCACCCAATGCCATTTTAAGTACACGCTTGGGCCAAAACCAGAAAAAAATAAACATATTTTCCCGATTTTGTTCTGGCTCAGTCAGTGGGAACATCTGCCATCACATATAATGACAACACAGCTCTCATATTTGTTTGAACATTCATTAGTGGTCAAACCTGATGTCCAGCTTGAGGTTGTGAGAAAAAGATGCACCTGTGTGATGTCTAGACCCAGGGACAGGCTGGTATAAATGGGCTGTCAGGGCTAAGCCCCACCCCATTTTTCAAGGACATCAATATAACTTTTGACTCCTACAAGATCAGGCTTTTGTCTAGTTAAAGGGTGAGAGATTCTTATACCAGAATTACAAACACATGCTTGAGCAAAATAACACTGAAAAACATACTTTTCATATTTTCCTCTGGCTGTTCGGTCAGCGGGAATATCTGATAGTGGAGATCTGACCACTGCTGAGCTCCTGAGCAAGGCCCTTATCCCTCAAATGTCAAGTTGTATAAAATGAGATAAAAATGTAAGTCGCTCTGGATAAGGGCGTCAACAAAATGCCGGAAATGTATGGTGGTTTTTTTTTTTGGTTTTCTTCTAAACAAAATGGCGCTTACTGAAATGGTGGGACTAATTACAGCTGCAATATTGAGTGTTATGCGCTGTGCCATGCATATTTTAAGCGTGAGCTGTCTTTACTCAAAACATCTCTGGTGAATTGTGAAATAAAACAGACTCCCAGTCGATTTCTGTGTGAATGAAAACCCTTTCTGTTTAAATGCGGTTAGCATCAGATGTGCAAACATGCAGCCAGCTTCTCATATGAAACCAAGTCAATATCTGTTTGCTTTGGCCGAAAACATTTTTAACGTTTGTTGTTCTTTTGGCTGCATCATGTTTGGGGTCGCCATAGTGGATCATTTGGTCCGCATGTTTCGATTTGGCACAGGTTTTACCACAGATTCCACCTCCTGACGTAACCCTCCCATTTTATCCGGGCTTGGGATCGGCACTGAGAGTTAACTCCTCTAGTTAGCTGGCTTAGCTCTCTACTTGGGAATCGAACCCGAGTCTGGGCAATGAGAGTGTGGGATCCTGCCGCTGGACCACCAGAAGGCCAGCCTAAATGCTCTTAAGATTAAGATCTAATGTTATATGGTGTATTTGTTTTTCAACTGGTGGCAACAGCCTTCTGCAAATTTAATGCTTGCTTCACACATATTGATTTGTCTAGACAATTGCATTTCCCAAAGTGGCTTTCTGTCAGATTTACTCATCTTTCAAACTCCGTTCCCCGGCATGCATCACAGCCTACAAACATGGCCACACCAGACTCCAATTCCCACCAATCCCCAATCACCAACACACACACACACACACTTCATCTTTCAAAGTCACTGGACTTCTGATCAAATACACCTGTGCTTATTCACACACACACACACACACAGGACTCATTAAAAAGCACTCTGTTACCAAGTCTTTTGTTCATGCTACTGTTTAATCTGGCTTTGCTCACTGTTTTTGTGCTCTGCCTTTACCTCTGACACCCTGTTTGCTGATCGCTTGACCGGTGCCACACCAAAGTTTTGTACTTTGACATAGCCTTATGATGGAGTCACTAACCTACACTTGGGTCCATCTCAGTGTCTTTGCTACAAATAAAAAAAGAAGAAAGGAAAAGTGACCATTTAAAGAGATTTGATGGAGTGAACTGGTCTAATCATGTCTCGTAAGCTGGGATTTTATGATTGCCTCAGGATTTTTGTGATCCTAACCAGGATAAAGCAGTTACTGTAAATGATTGAATGAACAAAAGAACAAACAAACGAATGGACAAACGAATAAAAGTCACTGTCCTTCATACACCTATCAGGTATAACATTCTGAGCAGTGACAAGTAAAGTGAATAAGACTGATGATCTCATCATGGCACCTGTTAGTGGGTGGGATATATTAGGCAGCAAGTCAACATTTTGTCCTCAAAGTTGATGTGTTAGAAGCAGGAAAAATGGGCAAGTGTAAGGATTTGAGCGAGTTTGACCCAAGGGCCAAATTGTGATGGCTTGACCACTGGATCAGAGCATCTCCAAAACTGCAGCTCTTGTGGGGTCTGCAGTGGTCAGTATCTATCAAAAGTATCCTTTAAGTCCTGTAAGTTGACAGGTGAGGCCCATGGAAGCCCACTGAAACCCCACCTCACAACTTACAGGACTTGCTGCTAACATCTTGGTGCCAGATACCACAGCACACCTTCAGGGATCTAGTAGAGTCCATGCCTCAACGGGTCGGGGCTGGTTTGGCAGCAAAAGGGTGACCAGAACAATATTAAAGAGGTGGTCATAATGTTATGCCTAATCAGTGTATATTCTACTACTAACTCAATTTGCAGTGCTCAAGGTTCAAGGCCACATTATGTATGTATGTATATAATAAATAACCAGTGTTCAAGGTGTAATGTAGCTAGAAGCTAGTAGCAAAAAGCTAGAATAGAATAAAATGATAGAGAGAAATAAGATATAATGAAATTGTAGTAAAATATAGTATATATTTTGGAGAAAAGAGCAGGAGGACAACATTATAGGATGTTTGCAATTTAACCAGAACTATACAGTGTGTACAGATCATTCCCTGTAACTCAAAATGTTTTGTGTATCTGTGTGTGAGGTAAAATTATGCCGATTCTCTCAAGTGTCCTCATACAGTAGCCAGATTGCCCGAGGGTAGAGTGTCGTATACTGTTTAAGCAGTTCTCTGATCATTGCTGTTTTTGTGCTTCCAAGGTGACAGCTGTCTGACAGACATGACGTATAGCTACGACACGGACTTCAGCTGCTGCAGCTCCTAGTGAGTGAAAGCTTAACTCCTGCCTGTGTGTTTGTACTCCTTGGTCCTTCTGTCTTTTCAGAAGGAACAGATTTTGCAAAACAAGGCAACTCCAACATGCTTCTTCTAAGGCATATTTAAAATAATGTAAGACGAGAGTGTATGTTTATGTGTGTAAGCTCTATATCCCTTTTTCGAAGTGCACTAGCGTTCTATTCGGCTTTATCGGCCATTTTCGTTCAGCGTAAACAAATCAATTATTTCACCGCCACAAATCTGATAAAACATTACTGAGGACTCGGTTTGAGATGCTTTTTTCCTTTTGAGATAAGTTTACACAGAATTTCAGTGAACAAGCATGGGCATCTCAGAGAGCAGAAATGGGTTTGAAATCAACATTTACTTTGAAGATACAAACTAGCCATTTTTAACAAATACGCTTTTCTTTGAATATATTGCCCCTAGTTGGGTAGGTAAAAAAACAGGAACACAAAAATTCTCAAAGCTATGAGTGTCTACTTTCATATGAGCCATTAAACCCTTCATGAAGACTTTGGACATTATTCGAAGAGAAGATGACCAATGTGCCCATGTGGACTTTGAGGACAACAACCTCTTTAACAATACACAAAATAACATTTTACATACACTGACCAGCCATAACATTATGACCACCTGCCTAATATTGTGTTGGTCCCCCTTTTGCTGCCAAAACAGCCCTGACCCGTCCTGCACTGTGTATTCTGACACCTTTCTATCAGAACCAGCATTAACTTCTTCAGCAATTTGAGCAACAGTAGCTTGTCTGTTGGATCGGATCACACGGACTAGCCTTCGTTCCCCACGTGCATCAGTGAGCCTTGACCGTCCATGACCCTGTCGCCGGTTCACCACTGTTCCTTCCCTGGAGCACTTTTGATAGATACTGACCACTGCAGACCGGGAACACCCCACAAGAGCTGCAGTTTTGGAGACGCTCTGATCCAGTGGTCTAGCCATCACAATCTGTCCCTTCGTCATGTTTCCTATGTTCTGTAAAGATGCTTTGAGACAATGTCCATTGTTGAAAGTGCTAAACAAATAAAATTGAACTGAATTGAATTGAATCAAATCAACCCCCACTGCTGAATATGGACACAACAAAACATGCACAAATTCCATTTAGGCCGCGGGAGGGGGGAATAGTGATAAGAGTATATAAACATGTTAGCATGTTGACTAGACTCAAACTCTAATGGCCCCCTTGTGTATGGGTCTGATAAGATCCCTTGCTATTTTTCATCTTTGTTTTTTTTTCCACAGCGATGGCTCTCAGTATGCCTTCGAACCGTACTACAGTGAGAACTACAGTGAGAATTCGTCTCTTTCTTATCAGGACTCGCACCACAGCCTGGCGTCCATACACAGTGACTCGGAACCCAGTAACACAAGCCTGCAGCTAATGCAGGAGTACATGATTACGGTGAGACATGCATCGCGTGTGGATGTAGAGTTTCCACACATCTCTTGGACATGCCAAAAATTTGTATTGAATACCACTCAACTCAACTTGACTGTATTTATAATACTGATTTATTTTTATTTATTACCTAATTATATTTCACCCCAAAATATGTGATGTGGTAGCGTAGTGGTTAAGGTGGTTAAGGAAGTGGTTAAGGTGTTGATGGGGATGTAGTGTTTTAGTGGTTAAGGAAGTGGTTAAGGTAAATAAGTGATGTGGATGTGTAGTGGTTAAGGTGGTTAAGGTAGAGGTTAAGGTAAATATGTGATGTGGTAGTGTAGTGGTTAAGGTGTTGATGGGGATGTGGTAGCTTAGCGGTTAAGGTAGATAAGGTATTGGTTAAGGTAAATATGTGTTGTGGTAGCTTAGCGGTAAATATGGTTAAGGTAAATATGTGATGTATCGTAGTGGTTAAGGAAGTGGTTAAGGTAAATATGTGATATGATTAAGGTGGTTAAGTGGTTATGGTAAATATGTGATGTGGAAGCTTAGTGGTTAAGGTGGTTAAGGAAGCATTTAAGGTAAATATGTGATGTGGAAGCTTAGTGGTTAAGGTGGTTAAGGAAGCATTTAAGGTAAATATGTGATGTGGAAGCTTAGTTCAAATCCCAGGTCCACAAAGCTGCCACTGCTGGGCCCATGAGCAACATCATTAGGATTAGATAAAAATATAAGTCGCTCTGGATAAGTGCGTCTACCAAATGAAATGAAAATTTCATTGCCACTTACATATATACTACTCATTTGTGTACTTTATTGTCGGTGGACGTAATGAAGCCACTTTTTTCAGTACAAATATGTTCAGTCATGAAGGCACATGGTCACGACTACTACATCCCTCGAGGATTATTGTTAAAATGGATACACGACATCTAGTCAGATATCCACCTGGTGAATCTGTGTTTATTTCAAATATTACTGGACACCAATTGTATTTATATATTTAGGGATTTTCACACTTGAAATTGTCCTGAGTTATTTACATTTACATTTATCCAGTGCAATGTACAAAAGTCTCTATCAATGAATACATGAACACTGGTTCAACAGGTCACAGACTTAGGATACCATCAGCCTAAAAAATTATTTAAAATTTATATCTACATTCAACATACAACAATACATAAAAAAAACAGGGTAAATAAGAGCTAGTTTACGTGTTTCAGGAAGAGGTAGGTCTTCATCCGGCGTTTGAAGACGGTCAGTGACTCAGCTGTAGGGACATCTAGGGGGAAGTTCATTCCATGACTTCGGTGCCAGAACAGAAAAGAGTCTAGATATATACCTACCCCTTACCCTGAGAGATGGTGGGATCAGTCAAGCAGTGCTAGTAGGTTATCATATTTCTGCTCATATTTTACCCAGGGTTAACAATGAATCCTGGTTTTTCATAATCATAAACATTTCACACTGTACATTCCTAAACCCTGGATTAATGTTATTTGTATATTTGCAGTGTCAGTAACCATGTCAGAGCAGGTATTGTTATCTTTCACAGTTTTGTAATCTTTTTTGAACTAGTGTAGTTGACCTGATGTTCGTTGATATCTAGCTTCCCCTTTTTTAGTCAGTTCCTTAAATACTCCTCTTCTTCTTCTTCTTCTTCTTATTATTATTATTATTATTATTATTATTATTATTGTTATTTCTGACTTTTCTGACAGTAACTGTAAAACTGTCTCCTCGTCACTCCAGTGTTCTCCATCACCATTTGACATTATATATTTTTTTATTTTTCCATCAACTACTGTTTACCCAACACGCAGGGTTTCTGTGACATGAGGCAGTTTCTGATCGGGTGTCTGGTGATAAGCATCTTGCTTTAACGTTTTTTACAACTCATCGTTTTACGCTGTACGTGTTTGGCACTGCAGTGTGCAAAAGCACCGCTAATCCTGCATCAAAGCAGAAATTTTACACCGTTCAGCCATAACATTATGAGCACTGACAGGTGAAGTGATTAAGACTGATGATCTCCTCATCATGGCACCTGTTAGTGGGTGGGATATATTAGGCAGCAAGTCAACATTTTGTCCTCAAAGATGACGTGTTAGAATCTGGATAAATGGGCAAGTGTAAGGATTTGAGCGAGTGTGGGAATTTGATCTCCAAAACTGAAGCTCTTGTGGGGTGTTCCTGGTCTGCAGTGGTCAGTATCTATCAAAAGTATTCTTTAAGTCCTGTAAGCACACCTTCACTACTAGTGGAGTCCATGCCTCGAAAGGTCAGAGCTATTTTGGCAGCAAAAGGGGGATCAACACAATATAAGCCAGGTGGTCGTAATGTTATGCCTGATCGGTGTATAACCTCAGGTACAAAGCAGCGCTAACCCTAAACGTTCCTGTACCTGGGGTTAAAAGCAGGGTTTAGAATGATCAAAACCCGGGGTTAAGCTCAGTGTGAAAAGACCTTATAAGTGTCTCTCAAGTTGTGCGACAGTGTTGCAATCCTTACACGTCTGCTTTGTTTGTGTTTTGTGCCCAGCTACGCAATAAGCTGTCCCCCCAGGAGATCCAGCAGTTTGCTGTGTTGCTGAGGGAGTACCGCATGGGCGCTCCCATAGACCAGTTCTGCTCGGATCTGCTCCAGCTCTATGGAGACTCGCGCAAGTTCCTCCTGCTCGGTGAGTGCAGCAAACACAATGTGTGAGTCTCAATCAGCTCCATCATACCGATCGGACATTTTAAGGACTGTCACTATCAATCGCCAAATCCTTTGCTGCCTAAAAAATACCATAAAAAAACAGAGAGGATCAATGTTTACTATGTTGTCTTACTGGGAATGACGTCAAATCTTCTGAAATCTTTCAGTTAAAATAAATGGCAGATGAAGTCTCAGTAAAATACACTGACAAATGTGATTAGCTTGTTATCGTGGTTGTAAATCTTAAATGATTACTAACATTAGTGATTTTTACAACATAAAAAAAATAATGTCAGAAACATATCGATCCTGTCCTCTGCTGTTTTACGACACAAGAATGTATTCATAAATGATACATCGGCAGCATGTAGGTGGTCAGGGTTGATTGATCTGAAGCAAATATTTATGTATATTCAACTGAGGGTTAAGGGCCTTGCTCAAGGGCCCTGTAGTGGAAGCTTGGTGGACCTGGAATTTGAACTCACAACCTTCTGATCAGTAGTCCAACACATTAACCACTAAAGTACCGCATCCCTGTGTTACTAGAAGAAGAAGAAGCCTTTATTATTGTGACATACACAAGTTTTGTGACGTCTGCCTTTACATGCACATGAATGTAATATGGAGATGTCCCGCCCTTTGTAGCTATAACAGCTTCAACGCTTCTGGGAAGGCTTTCCACAAGGAGTGTGTTTATGGGAATTTTTGACCATTCCTCTAGAAGCGCATTTGTGAGGTCAGGCACTGATGTCGGACAAGAAGGTCTGGCTCACAGTCTCCACTCTAATTGATCCCAAAGGTGTTCTATGGGGTTGAGGTCAGGACTCTGTGCAGGCCAGTCAAGTTCCTCCACACCAATCTCACTCATCCATGTCTTTATGGACATTGCTTTGTGCACTGGTGCATAGTCATGTTGGAAGAGGAAGGGGTCATCCCCAAACTGTGTGAGCCATGATGCAGCAGCCCTAGAGTAGAGAGGGTTAAGGGCTCTTTGCTTAGGAGCCCAACAGAAGCAGCTGAGCAGTGCTGGGGCTTGTACCCCAATCTTCCAATCACCAACCCAGACCCTTAACCGCTTGAACCACCACTTTAGAGAAATTTTTAGAAGACTTAAAGGAATAAATTGCAGATACAACCTAAAAAACACATTGTTGTCCTTTACCCTGCCGTTAATCTGCTGGGAGTGTACAGCTGTACAGGAAGTCAATTATGTAACTGACAAGGCCTTTACGTCTGTCTGCTCACCTCCTCATCAACCACAGCCCAGAACTACTCTGTGAATTATTTAACTCCATGCCATGTTTCCAGTGATGGGAAGCAGAGCTAAGAAAAAATTGCACAGAACATATCACACTGTAGCATAAACATTTCAAAACAATCATTCTCATATGTCTCCGGTACATTCCCATGTGAAAAAACAGAGCTACAATGACTTAAATGGATCCATGTGTGTTTATTTCTGGTGGAATTGCTGTAAACAATTGTAAAGTGTGAGGTTCATGAACAAATACGAGGTGTGTGTGTGTGTTCTTGCCTCATTGTGTACAACTAAGCCCTGTTCATAACGTTTAATCTTTATCAGTCCCGAACTGCACTGCAGACTGAAGATTGTCGCCTACTTCCATTAAAAAGCCTAATCATGGAGTGGAGGAGTGGATATTGTGCCAATAGTACACACACACCAACCTGCCATAACATTATGACCACCTGCCTAATATTGTGTTGGTCCCCCTTTTGCTGCCAAAACAGCCCTGACCCATCCTGCACTGTGTATTCTGACCCCTTTCTATCAGAACCAGCATTAACTTCTTCAGCAATTTGAGCAACAGTAGCTCGTCTGTTGGATCGGATCACACGGTCCAGCCTTCGCTCCCCATGTGCATCAATGAGCCTTGACCGCCCATGACCCTGTCACCGGTTCACCACTGTTCCTTCCTTGGACCACTTTTGATAGATACTGACCACTGCAGACCAGGAACACCCCACAAGAGCTGCAGTTTTGGAGATGCTCTGATCCAGTGGTCTAGCCATCACAATTTGTCCCTTCGTCAAACTCGCTCAAATCCTTACGCTTGTCCATTTTTCCTGCTTCTAACATCAACTTTGACGACAAATTGTTCACTTGCTGCCTAATATATCCCACCCACTAACAGGTGCCACGATGAGGAGATCATCAGCGTTATTCACTTCACCTGTCACTGCTCATAATGTTATGCCAGTATATATATACATATATATATATAGAAAGAGAAAGTACTACATGTGATTATATATATATATATATATGTATTCTTCCAGGTATGCGTCCCTTCATCCCTGACCAGGACATAGGAACTTTCGAGACATTCCTGGAAAGCATTGGCATCCGCGAGGGCGGGATTCTGACGGACAGTTTTGGGCGGATCAAGCGGAGTATGAGCAGCACGTCGGCCACGGCTGTGAGAGGCTACGAAGGATCATATGACTTCAACAGTAGGATGAGTGACATCACACACGACATCGAAGCCCTCGGATTCGAGGAGGGCGATGGAGACATCGAGGAAGAGGACTACTACCTCTGATTCATAACAGTAAAGTCATTGCTAAGGAGGAATTACTAAGAATTTTCAACATGTGATTTTTATGTACTTATTTAAGATTCCTGTTATAGGACACGGGAAGGTCTTGTGTTTTCAGAGGCTTCTCCAACATTCTGCCTCCTCAGGTGGATTGAGGGGGAGGCAGAATAAACAACTATGTGTCTTGTAAAGATACAGAAGAAAACAAAATGTTCTGATCTTTAATCTTGATTAATGTTCTTACTTTCATATGAACTGGAAATAAATCCCTTTTGCACATTTTCCATTTTTTTCATCGAGTATCTGATTACCTACAGTGTGTAAATGTGTAATACCAACTACAGTTTTAAATAATGTCAACATACAGTCATAGGCCTATATTTATTAGTAGTTCCCCTTGTGGTTAGTGGTTAGCAGGCCCTAGTTAACTACTTATCTCTTGTATTAGGAAGTTACATGCCGGATGTACCAACTACCAGCCCAGTACACACGCACACACACCACTGTGTGGAGGATAGGATATGTTTTGGTAAATGTTTATATCTTCAGTATAACTGACATTAAGATATGATGGAGCACGTGCACTGAGCTCTGAGAGCCGAGCAGAATCTGATATATTGTCCTATTAAAGCCACATTTTATATATTAAAACCTCTGTGCCTTGTTTTCATTTCAGTGGTGCCATGAACATGACTGTAGCAACGCACATAAACAGCCATTTCTAACAAAGAGGAAAGCTTGCTAAATTCATGCTATTCTCTTATCCTCCCCACATACTTAATCCAGAATATCACCCTGATTGGCTCAAAAACTTGTCCAGGACTTAAATAAAGACATCTATTTGAGAAGGCTAAGGTCATTCATAATTGTTAAATTTTGGACAAAACTTGGACAGAACATGTTCGCCCGGTGCGTTGGTGGTTTCCTCTAGATACTTTGGTTTCCTCCCCAGTCCAAAGACATGCATTGTTTTGGCATCTCTAAATTGTCTGTAGTGTGTGAGATGAGATGGGTTGGCATCCTGTCCATGGTGCCCCAAATCACCTTGAATTTTTTTTTCTCCTACGGTGTGTTACAGTGACTCTACCAGTACAGGAATGTACACCGATCAGGCATAACATTATGACCACTGAGAGGTGACGTGAATAAGACTGATTATCTCCTCATCATGGCACCTGTTAGTGGGTGGGATATATTAGACAGCAAATGAACATTTTGTCCTCAAAGTTGATGTGTTAGAAGCAGGAAAAATGGACAAGTGTAAGGATTTGAGCGAGTTTGATGAAGGGCCAAATTGTGATGTCTAGACCACTGGATCAGAGCATCTCCAAAACTACAACTCTTATGGGGTGTTCCCGGTCTGCAGTGGTCAGTATCTATAAAAAGTCCTGTAAGTATGTAAGGCCTCACCTCGCAACTTGCAGGACTTAAAGAATCTGCTGCTCTTGGTGCCAGATACCACAGCACACCTTTTAGGGATCTAGCGGAGTCCATGCCTCGACGGGTCAGGGCTGTTTTGGCAGCAAAAGGGGAACCAACACGATATTAGGCAGGTGGTCATAATGTTGTGCCTGATCGGTGTATAAACAGCTAAGGAAGAAGAAGTTGAGTCTAGAAATAAAGCCTAAATATTCAGTAGGGGATTTTCAGTTCAGTGGAGCGATGGCTACAAAAAGGTTTGGTATTGAGACAATACAGAAATAAATATTAAATCGAAAACGATCGGATCATTATAGAATTTTAATGAAAAGGGAGATGAGATGCAGCTTTCTAAACAGCTGCTGTCCGAAGAAATTGCAAGCTCACTCTTCCAGGCTGACTGGCAAGCCAATACAAGGACATTCCTCTGCAAGGACAATTTTTTAAACATAGTTTATTTTTTTACTTATTTTACACTTGCAGATATAAAAAGGATATATCTAGATGGTTGCAAATTATACATCTAAAAAAAATGATGGTCAAGGAATGAGGTGGCAGAAAATAATGGTCATAATGGTCATTTGGGGTCATTTAGCCCCAGTTTCTAATGCATACTTTGCCAATTATTCCCATATACTAACCAGATCCTGATAAATAGTGATGATAAATAAATACAGATAAAAGTAAACAGGTTAAGATATAGTGACTAAGCAGCAGCATGTACTGTACTGTACCCTACAGCTGAAATCCTTTTGACGTAAGGCTGTGTGTTTGTGCCTGTTACGTAAGGATCGCGACGAGCCAATCAGCTCTCCGAATTCGTCGACTGATTACCATAATTCAGGCGGCTCCGCCAATGAGCTGGAAGTGGGCGTGGAAGGGTTTTCTCGCGCCGCGGGTAGAGCGGCTTGAAGCAGGATTTGTGTCGCTCAGTGGAGAATGGCGGCCGCTGCGTGCGGTCCACTCATCGCCTGTCCGGCCAGCGTGCACGGGGACGCGCATCCGCGGAAAAGTAAAGACGCGCGGAAGAGACGGGCAGCCCTGTTGTTTCTCACTAACATTTCCCTGGATGGACGGCCGGTGATTCACATCAACAGCGAGTTTGAAGGCGCGGAGGTCGGTTCTGCAGGGAGCGAACTGTCACCGGCGGTCGGGAGCTTCGGCACCTTTTCCAACCTGTCTCAAACGAGTGCACTCCTGAGTGTGCCTCCTATTCTCGTTTTACCCTCTGACTCGGAGTACGAACATGCCGAGAGCACGGAGACATTTCCGGGATGTTTTTCCTCCTCACAGGGGAACCTGCTGTCCCCTTGCAGCCTGCAGCCAAGTCCAGTTGGAGCGCGGAAGTCCCCGACCCTGCTGTCCGTCCAGAGCTGCGCTTCATCTCTGGATTCCCGACAGAGGTGAGATCATGTACCCTTTTATTATTAGTTATCTTTTTATATACAACTAACTTCCCCGTTTTGTTTTGTTTTTTTGCGATGCAATTAATACTATAAATACAGACCGAAACGCACGTGAACTTGACTACCCGCGCGCACGCGCGCGCTCTCTTGCTCACAATGACCTTGCATCCGCTCACAATTTATTGATTTTTATTTATTTTTTTGCATTCCATACAGAAAACATTTTGTTGCAAATACAACTCAACAAACAATGTCTCAAAACCTTTACCCAGTTTTGTGTCTCTTTTTGTTCACACTGGATACAATCAAGTATCACTTTTTAAGCACACTGTGTTTACACACATAACGCCGTTCACAAGTGTGTGTGTGTGGGGGGGAGCATCCGATCATGAGTGGAAAGACATCATCAGCAGAAAGAAACTCCCACACGTTCCTGTGTTTACAATGTCCTGCATGTATAAATAAGCACACAAGAGCAGGAAAGCTCTGATCAGCAGTTCCCTAGAGTGCCAAAACTTTGAGCAATCTAATGTATTTAACTAGAAAAGACTAAACACTGGACGTGTGTGCCCCCTTCTTCACTGATCAGCAGCCCCTAACCCTGGCCAGGAACTCTGGTGCCATGAGTTGTGTTTACTTGAACCATTAACAATATACACCACATGAGTTAACTTATCTCACAGACCTCTGCCCCACACCCCACCCTTGGCTGATAAGGGGTTTGATGCATGCACCATGTTGTAAGTGCTGTTTTACTTTCTCTATCCGCCCTGCGCCTGGCTTCCCTTTATTCCCTCTTCACGAGAGGCGTGGTTACGCCTTATTATTGGCGGCAAGAGAAGTAGAACCACTCCCAGACACATCTGCGTTGCTTTATCACAAACCCAGCGAAGGGGAGGATCAGTAGATACTGGGTAGAACGTTGACATTTTGCGAACACCTGGAGAGATCAAAGCTCGTGGTGATATCTGCAGGTCTGAACACATTCCCTTTCCAGTATCAGAGGAGGCTTACAGTGCACTAAAAAACAGCTGCAAGGCGCAAGGACGTAGGGGGAGATCTTACCACCCGTGCATGTACGATAGAAAATGTGTGTAGTTATGAGAGAGAGGAAATGACATACCGTAGGCCTGGGTCTGCTGACGGGTCATGGGAATTTATTTACTCTGCAGAAAAGGACTTCACATTTTCCTGGTTGCGCTGCTGTGACAGATTCGAAAGTTACACGAGAAAGTGGCGCTGAAATATTCATGATGCAAGGGAACGTTTCGTGACCTTTTCTGGATCACAGTTTCAGAGGAGATCAGAGCTATTTGTGCTTAAATAGGAATCTGTTTCATTTGATTTATTTTAGCTAAAAATTGAGCTCTTGGTTTTTGGGGAAATATTTCTATAAAGCGAAGTACTGATTTAATGTCACATTTGTAGTGCCATAGCTTGACCCTTGACCGAACCTACCCTCCCGCCCCCTGCTAGTTAGTATGTGTCGTGTGTTTAAACGAAAGTTTCAGACCACTTTTTGACATGTGCCCCTTTCAGATAAAAGATCATGCGGTGGGTTTTTTGTTTTTCCTTTTGACCTGTCATCAATTATCATAGCCGAAAATCAGTTTTTGATATTCACTCTATGCGTAATGGATCAGTGGCGAGACTTGAGCAAGATGGCACATGCAGTCATGACTCACTGGTTCCATTCCATCGTTTCACACATGCAGCTTGTTGTTTGTTTTAGTGATTCTGACTTTAATATTCATTACATAATATCAAACACTTGTTTATCACATGTTTTTTTTTCCTGCCCCCACTACAGGTGGGTGTTTGAGTCAGTTTATATTCCTCCCACAGCTTGACCTTCTGATGCTGTTTCTCCACTTTTGGGTCTGTGCATGAGGTGATGCTGTACAACCCGTGACATTATCGGTTACAGTAAATAAGGAGGAATGCGTGAGCTCTTTTTTTTTAAAATGAAAATTCCAGTGTGAAGCTACTCAGAAATCAAATTACACTAAAGAATTACCTTTGGTCACATGCTATTTTTTTAACCCATACACTATATTGCCAAAGGTTTTGGGACACCCCTCTAAATCATTGAATTCAGATGTTGTTTTTCAGGGGTTGGGCTCGGCCCCTTAGTTCCAGTGAAATGAACTATTAATGCTTCAGCTTCATACCAAGACATTTTGGACAATTTCATGCTCCCTACTTTGTGGGAACAGTTTGGGGATGACCCCTTCCTGTTCCAACATGACTGTACACCAGTACCCAAAGTAAGCTCCATAAAGACATGGATGAGGGAGTTTGGTGTGGAGGAACTTGACTGGCCTGCACAGAGTCCTGACCTCAACCCCATAGAACACCTTTGGGATGAATTAGAGAGGAGACTATGAGCCAGGACTTCTCGTCCAACATCAGTGCGTTTCTAGAGTAATGGTCAAAACAAGACATCTTACGAAGGTTTTTAAAATTTAGCCCACATTATGTAAACATTTTCCGTGCCTTTGACATCATTTACCATCGACTAGGAAATGGCTTATATTACTTCCTGTTACTTTCAGTTTTTCATTTGAAACGATAAGACCCTTCTAAAATTCATACTCTAGATGGTAAAGTGCACAGTGTCATTTAAGACGTATCTTCTGTGATTGGTAGGGGGGCGAGAGAGAGATAGTGAAGCTTTCTTTGTGCAGCTCTGTACAGTTCTCTTAAAGCTTCTAGCCTTTAGCCTGAGTTTGTAGCTAAGGCTTTAATCATAGGTTGAGGACTGTAATAGCCCCAAACGTCTTTAACTTAACTGTTAGATCATACAGGAAAGCTGCGCCTAGTTCTAACATCACACTGAGTGAGTGTTTACTTTGTTAATTACATTTGAGTATCATCCTAAGTGGCAGACTGGCTTTTCCCTTCAGGGGTGGCCACAGTGAATTTTATCTCTCTCCACCTATCCCTGTCTTCTGCATCCTCAACACTTACACCCACTAGCTTCATATCCTCATTTATTCCATCCATATACCTCCTCTTCGGCCTTCCTCTTTGCCTCCTGCCTGGTAGCTCCATGTCCAACATTCTACTACCAATATACTCACTCTCCCTCCTCTGAACATGTCCAAACCATCTTAATCTGGCCTCCTTAACTTTGTCCCCCAAACGTCCAACATGAGCCGTCCCTCTGATGTACTCGTTCTTAATCCTTACCAACCGTGTCACTGCCAAAGAGAACCTCAACATCTTCAGCTCTGCTACCTCCAGCTCTGACTCCTGTCTCTTTCTCAGTGACACTGTCTCTAAACCATACAGTACAGCATGGCCGGTCTCACCACTGTCTTGTACACCTTCCCCTTGATTCTCGCCGATATTTTTCTATCACAATTGTTTTGTGTGTGTGTTTATATATCTTTTATGATCTAGGTCACATGTAACATATGCACAAAAGCTGTTTTGTAAAACATATGCAAAAAATGATGTAATTTATTCATATTGTATTTTGAACGTCCCATTTCGCCGCCTTTAGTCAGCGTTGAGCTGGAGTTTTAAGCTCGCGTTAGTCTTTCTGATCTCTAAACATGCCGTTGCTACCAGGAAGTACTGTTTAGCACACGCCGAGATTTTTCTGAATCCCCCGCAACACCCCCACTATTTCTGCCATTGCACATGCATGGCACCATTTTTTTATGCATCTTAGCAAACCACAGCCTCCGTGTCCTAACCACAGATTTGGTGGGGTATTTTTCCTTAGACGTCAACAGACTCAGCCACTCAATCAGACTGTAAAGAAAAGAAAAGCGTTCCATGTCTTTTCCCCAACATGGTCAAATAGAATATAGAACGTTGTAGAAAGGCCACCCAAATGAGGATGAGGTTCCCTGAGGTTCTGAGCCTCAAGGTTTCTTCCTCGTATCATCTCGGGGAGTTTTTCCTCACCACCGTCACCTCAGGCTTCTCATTAGGGATAAATAGTAACTTTAAACTTCATAATTTGTTCTATGTTTCAATACTTCTCTTCTGTATAGGCAATATCCATTGTTAAAAAGCACTATACAAATACACTGAATTGAACTTCATCTCCCTGTACCTGGAAGCTGTATTAGTACAGGACAATCATTTTCTCAGAATTCCTGCGCACAAGAGCTGTCTCAGCAGTCCAGCGTCTTAATGAAAGCAACCTGTTTCATCAGCCAAACTTTCTAAACAACTGTAAACGATTCCGTCTTCAAAAACAGGCAGAAAATAGAACTTTACGATGATTACAGCTGAATGTAGCTTTATTGGGATGAATAAAGCGTCTGTCTGTCTGTCTGTCTGTCATTACACAGAATTTTAGAGGTTGAATATAACTTCTTCAGACAAGAGTCTGAAGAAGTTCACAGTGCAATGCTCATCAACAAGCACTTGGGGCATCTCCGAGAGAAGGAATGGGTTTGATATCGGAAGATTTGTGTAAAAAAAAAAACTTTTTTTATATAAAGGTATTGCTTCTTATAGGCTAGGAAAAAAACAGGAATAGTTCATAAATAAATCCACACCACCATGGAGTGTGACATAGTGAAGAAATTCTAGTAAAAAGAGGCCAAATATCTCCTTTATTTTTTGTTTTAGGAATTTCTAGACCATAAATCAAGAATTATACTTATTTGTCAGGTCAAATAAGTCTATAATGTCCTTTATAAATAATATAGATGTCCTTGGGTGGAAAATACGTAATTAATTATACTTTTGTTACTAAACATTAGTATTATTTTGCAATATTTATCTTTTTCTTCTATAGAGTATTATTGAATTATATTTCTAAAAAAAAATAATAATTTTTTTTACGCCTTACGCTTTTTTTCCCGGAGGCATGAACTCTTCTAATTTGGCGCAAATTATTATTATTATTAAAAATTAATTAATTTATTTATTATTGTTATTATATATTTATTTAGCTAATTTAATAACATTAACAAAGTTTGCCTGTTTTCTTTAATGCTTTAGAATTTAAAAATAGCTAATTTGTTTTACTTTCACTTCACTTTTTTATGCCGGATACTTCCTCTTTTATTTGAGTTAAATGACACATGTTCTGTACTTTCACTTAAGTATAAATCCTCAGTATTTTCTATCGCTCTAAGCTTGGGAAAAATGTCTGCAATCTGTCTCGTGATACTGTTAACAAATATTTTGTGAGGATTTCGGGTAGTGTTGTTGTTGTTGGAGTGTATTTATAATATTTTTTTTTAGATCGTATTAAATATAAGTTTTTCCGTACTATGACGTCATAAGTCTGAGTTTCTGCTACTGGTTGCCATGGTAATAATGTTTATCGTTGGGTGGTGAGACTAGACAAGTCAGTTTTCTTGCCGCTAAAATGAAAGATACTGGAGGGAAATTTGGCGTTCGGGTATAGACACATGACTAGACACGCCCACATCTAGTCACCAGCGGTGGCTGTGGCTCATGTCTTCAGAAATCGTCAGCTCTAATTGAAAAAGAATGATCAAAAGAATGACTGATTGATTTAAGCAGATATCCAATCAGCCAATCACGTGGCAGCAGTGCAATGCCTTGCAGATACAGCTCAAAAGTTCACATCAAACATCAACATGTGATCTCTGTGACCCATGATATGGTTGTTAGTGCCAGATGTCGATCTCATGATTTAGATTTTCACACACAACCGTCTCTAGAGTTTAGACAGATGTGCACAAAATACATCCTATGAGCTGAGGATCTGCAGACTGAAAGACTTTTCGAGGAGAATGAGCAGCCTGATCTGAGCTGACAGGAAGTCTACAGCAACTCAGACTACAGTCTACGGTATCTCAAGCACTCTTTACCACTAAAAACACACACACACACACACAGCACAGATGAAAAATAGCAAGGGATCTTATCAGACCCATACACAAGGGTGCAATTAGAGTTAGACTATAGTCGACATGCATAGACACATGCTAACATGTTTACACACAGCTAGAACTTATTTTTCCCCCGTGGCCAAAATGGAAGTTGTGCATGTTTTGTTGGGTCCATGTTCAGCATTGAATTTCTTTCACATGTCACATTCCATAGTGGGGGTTAATATGAAGCTCGTATGAAAGTAGACACACTGGGCTTTAAGGGTTTCTATTTATAAGTTTTTACCTAGCCTACTAGGGGCAATAATCATAGTATCACCATCATCCATGGGGATGTGGTAGATTATTGGTTAAGGTGTTGGACTACTGATCAGAAGGTTGTGAGTTTGAATGCCAGGTCCACCAAGCTGATACTGATGGGCCCCTGAGCAAGGCCCTTAACTGAAAGATTACACATTTTTGCTCCCTTCGAAGCCCCATGTGCTTGTTCATGCGCCTCTAAAATTTAAAGCAGTTATCTTCAACCACCAAAATGCTGTGTAAGATTATCATCTCACACCAAAAGAGTCCTGACTAATTTTATATCAGACTCTCAGCAGTAATTTGTTTGTTTGCACTGATTGAAAATGTCTGATATGTCAACCTCATGATTGTACAGGTGTTCCTAATAAAGTGGCCAGTCTGTGTGTGTGTGTGTGTGTGTGTGTGTGTGTGTGTATATTTCGGGTGAAATTTCAGGATGCACCTAAAATGCACTATAACCTTTGCAGGTGAACTTGATTGGACCTTCTCTACACTTTTGAATGCACATGTCCAACTGTTCAGTGTTTCAGTACTTTTTGCATAACTTGCTGTTCTCTAACAAGGTGCTTAACGGCAAAATTCACAACTGGTGTTTGATCCATGAATCAACCAATAAATTTTCTGGTTCAATTAGAATTGGTATTTAAACAGTCCTCTTCATCATGCTGTTCACATTTTGACATCATGAGACCAAGATGACACATAACAATTGATCAACAGTACCTCGCCATTGCGAGGCTTCAAGCAGGATGTTCTCAGAGGGAAGTGGCCACTGAGCTTAGAGTGTCACAGAGTGTCATCAGCAGGTTGCGACAGAGATACAGAGAGACACAGAAAGGCATAGAAGTGGACGTCCTTTGGCCACATCCCACGTTGATGACCATTCATTGTGAACAGTGCCCTGTGGAACCAGATGATGAATGCCACTCAACTCCAGGCACATTTAAGGGAGGTGAGAGGAACCCAAGTGTCACGTCAGACCATTCGAAACCGTTTACACTACCAGTCAAAAGTTTGGACACACCTTCTAATTCCATGGTCTTTCCTGATGTTTATTTCTTTCTACATTGTAAAACAATGCTGAAGGCGGCGAAAATACACAATAATGTCCTTTGAACAGTGGATATTGAGATATGTCTGCTACTGATGCTCTGTAAAGCCTTCATAACGCCTCTAATCTGAGGTGCTGTTAATTGGTGATTTCTGAGGCTGGTAACTCTAAATGAACTTTCCCTCTGCAGCAGAGGTAAGTTTTGGTCTTGCTTTACTGGGATGGTCTTCATGTGAGCCAGTTTCATCATGGTGCTTGATGGGTTTTTACAAATGCACTGGACAATACTGTTCTTGCAAGAACTATTCCAGAACACCTGACCTTTATGTCTTAAAATAACAACTGACTGTTTTTGTTGTCATTACATATGGATTACTTAAGTCCATGTGTGTTATTTCATAGTTTTGAAATCTCCAGTATTGTTCTAGAATGTAGAAAATAAATCCCTAAACAAAAAACACTGAATTAAAAGATGTGTCCAAACTTTTGACTGGTAGTGTACATCAGCGTGGTCTGCGTGCTAGACGACCTGCAAGGGTACCTGACCATACCACCAGGCACAGGCATCATCGTCTTGCATGGGCCAGGGAGCATTTACACTGAATGAGGGACCAGTGGGCCTCAGTGCTGTACTCTGATGAAAGTCAATTCACGTTGAGCAGAAATGATGGGCGCCAACGATGTTGGAGACGCCAAGGAGAGCGCTATGCATCAGCCACTGTTGTCAAAAGACGAGCCTTTGGTGGTGGTGGTGTTACAGTCTGGGCAGGTGTGTCTACTCAACACAGAACTGCCATACATCTTGTGACAAGCCAATACTACCTGAATAACATCATTAATCCAGTCATTGTGCCCCTGCATGAACAACACAGGCCTAATTTCATCTTCATGGACGACAATGCTCCAGCTCATCGAGGTCGCATCATTAGGGAACGGCTGCTGGAGGCTGGGGTACCTCAAATGGAGTGGCCTACACTTTCTCCAGACCTGAATCCCATAGAAAACCTATGGGATCAGCCGAGTCGCCGTGTAGAGACTTGTAACCCTGCACCCCAGAACCTCAATGACCTGAGGTCCGCCCTTCAAGAAGAGTGGAATGCCATGCCTCAGCAGACAATAAGTCGACTCGTGAACAGCATGAGACGTCGTTGTCAAGCTGTAATTGATGGTCAAGGGCACATGACAAATTATTGAGACATTGACATTTTTTGTTGTGGTAAACCCACCACTGTTGTTGGCTTTTGTTTCAATAAATTGTTTGAGATGAGGAAATCACCATTGCATGCTTCTACTTAAATGCCCTACTTTCATGATATAATATCACTGTAGCTGTAACTTTTTACATTTTCAATAAATTTCACCCAAAAGCCCAAAAAACTTTTTGTGAGTAGTGTATAATATATATATATATATATATATATATATATATATATATATATATATAGATAGATAGATAGATAGATAGATAGATAGATAGATAGAATACATACACACTATATTGCCAAAAGTTTTGGGACACCCCTCGAAATCATTGAATTCAAGGGTTGGGCTCGGCCCCATAGTTCCAGTGAAAGGATCTCTTAATGCTTCAGCTTCATACCAAGACATTTTGGACAATTTCATGCTCCCAACTTTGTGGGAACAGTTTGGGGATGACCCCTTCCTGTTCCAACATGACTGCACACCAGTGCACAAAGCAAGGTCCATAAAGACATGGATGAGCGAGTTTGGTGTGGAGGAACTTGACTGTCCTGCACAGAGTCCTGACCTCAACCTGAACCTTTGGGATGAATTAGAGCGGAGACTGTGAACCAGACCTTCTCGTCCAACATCAATGCCTGACCTCACAAATGCACTTCTAGAGGAATGGTGAAAAATTCCCATAAACACACTCCTAAACCTTGTGGAAAGTCTTCCCAGAAGAGTTGAAGCTGTTACAGCTGCAAATGACGGGACAACTCCATATTACATTCATGTGCATGTAAAGACAGATGTCCCAGTTTTGGCCTGGCCTGCAGTCTTCGCTCTAATACGTATCTAGAAGTCAGTGTTGGAATGATGTATGATTTATAAAGATCCCAAAATAGAATTATTTCATGCTGCCAGAATACTTTAATACACCTCTGTTAGTAATGAATGCATTGAGTCAAACAGAATAAATGTAGAATAAATGTCCAGGTCCACTGAGGGGAGAAAAAACAAGCTGTCCAAACCGTTCTTTTTTTAAATGGAAAGACCCCCAAAGCTGGCAGTCCATCAGTGATTCCTAGCCTAGAGCTCTTTAATATTCCACTGTGTTTTGACCTTGTGGTTGTGTGGTTGTGTTAATCCAGCCTAAATGCCAAGCTATAGCTGTCAGTACATCATTTATATTCTCTGGGACACTGCAGTCATGGAATCAGGCCATATGTCCTTTGACCCAGCATGCCAAGCGTGCTAATGCTCAGTTGGGCAAGGATTATCATCGAGTATTTAACCCAGTGATGTAACCAGGGACTGTTCCAAACTCCTGCTTACTAGTTCTCAGTTATTATCATTCGCTCCGTGTCCTGAGAAGTACGGATCTGATGGACCAGTGGTTAGCGTGAGAACGAGAGAGAGTGACTCGGTCTGTCCTTGACATCATGTGACATTGATTTCATGTTAAATCCACTGAATGATCTGTCCCAGATGGATGTGTTCCAAAAACTCACTTCTAATAAACAAAATTATTGTTTATTTGAAAAGGTAATCCACTAAGGATATAGCCGAGCAAAGCTTGTGAAACTAGTTAAACAGCTACACAGACCGCATACGTAGAAAATGAGCATTATTCCAGGAGGTTACACACGTGTCTCTACAAGCATAACAAGTTGTATAGTCTTGCATTTAGGGTTCTGTCTAGCAATCATGTGCTTTAAAGAAATCCAGCCATGTAGACATTAACTGCATTCAAATATCCCTACTATACATGTTAGGTGAAAAGCAGTACACCAATGTGAGACGAATTCTCAGTATTCTTAGAACAATAGGTGAGAAATACCTGTATGTCCTTCTGTTGCTGCACACTGCTCTATCCCATAATGCAACTGGACTGGTGCAGAAGAACTGTCAAATACTGATTTGAATGCAGTAGGTGATCATTCGAATGTAGTATGTACTAAATCGAATGCAGTAGGTCCTGAATCGAATGCAGTATGTACTGTGGGTACTGAATCGGATGCAGTATGTACTGTGGGTACTGAATTGAATGCAGTGGGTGCTGAATCAAATGCAGTATGTGCTGTGGGTGCTGAATCAAATGCAGTATGTGCTGTGCGTACTAAATCGAATGCAGTAAGTACTGTGGGTACTGAATTGAATTCAGTGGGTGTTGAATCGAATGCAGTAAGTGCTGAATCGAATGAAGCAGCTGCTGAATCAAATGCAGTATGCACTGAATCGAATGCAGTATGTACTGTCGGTGCTGAATCGAATGTGGTAGGTGCTGAATCAAACGCAGTATGTACTGTGGGTACTGAATCGTATGCAGTGGGTGCTGAATCGAATGCAGTAGGTGCTGAATCAAATGAAGTAACTACTGAATCGAATATAGTATGTACTGTGTGTACTAAATCAAATGCAGTAGCTGCTGAATCTAATGCGGTAAGTGCTGAATCACGTGCAGTAATTTCGGACTCACGCTTTGATCTTTTATAAGGACAAAGCAGATGAATCTTTCCTACTATGAAGTTCGTTCATTTGACTTGGCACACAGCATAATAGGAGTGAATCCAAATGTTCCTGAGACACAGCTACTTGTGGTCTTTTTGTTGTGCCAATGTTCTCTTTTTCTCTCATACACTCTCTCTAGCTGCTCCCTCACGGCCCATCTGTTGTGGATAACGGCAGACTTTCATTCTTGCACCTCATCAGGTCAATTCAGGACAGATGAAAAGCCTAAAGGTGCTGTCAGGACAGATATATAAAAATGTTTCATAAGGAACAGGTCTTGTTGCCCCACATCACTGGACAGAGCTGGGGTCAAAAATGTAATTCTCTTAGGCGGATGATAAAGAGCCAGTGCTATACAATACCAGTAGTTATAACATGAGAATTTGGGATATGGGTTCAAAGACATGCATTGTAGGCTGATTGGCGTCTCTAAATTGTCCATAGTGTGTGAATGGGTGTTGGTGTGTGTGCATGTGCCTTGGGATGGACAGGCACCCACTCAGGATGCAGGTTGATGGTATATGGGTTACCTCAAGTATAATCTGGCAGCATAGACATTTGGATTGTGCCCAAGATTCTGCACACACAACTGTTCTACTAATTCTACCTAGCGACTGTGGGATCCAAAAGTCTGAAAAATTGAAAACCGGAACAGAAGGTTTTAGAATTGTGAAATATTTAAGACAGTACATCATTCAACGTCTTGAATACGTAACATTCATCATCTTCTGCGCTATTTCTAGCTCCGTATTTAAATGCAAGCAGATTTGTGATATTGAGCATGTTAACTGCTTTGTACAAATTGCTTTGTATTGAAGCATGCGTTCATGCCAATGGACTTCATCTAAAATGGATCATAAGGTTTGGCATAAACTCGTGGAGTACGGTCCAGCTCGAGTGCACGCTGTCATTAACGCAAAACCCGAATACTAACTCTGAGATCCGTGTAAATATTTCAGTGATTCTACTTTTCATTTCAGTTCGTAATGAAAATTGTTGTATTACATAAGAAAAGAATGTGAGCAGAAGGCTTGAATCATGCTCTCTTACCCACTATAACACAGTTTGAAATAGAAAATATGGAAAAATTGCAGCACCTGCTGGTAGTCAATATGGTTTTATCATGTTTGTCAAGGTAAATAACTGGGTAATGATGCAAATTCTACCACAAGCCTCAACCAGCTGACTCTCATTTATCATTCTGCAGCTTCCCACCGAAATAAGGAACAAATAAACGCCGTTAAAACCATCACCCTACCTCTTAATACGACTTGCACATACTTCTCTATG